>NW_026099095.1:0-18610 GCF_021464435.1 Cataglyphis hispanica | reverse complement strand
ATGAAAGTAGCCGACATGTACTATAAAATTACAAAAATAGATGTAAAATCGATTGTATTTTGTTTGTAGATGATTGTGCATTTATTTTTGTTTGTTAATTTATAATTAATTTTTAATTAATTATTTGAAGTTTGAAATATATCAAAGTACATGCATGGAGAGGAAGCACGCGCGCACACACACACGCATACTAATTGAAGGGTGGGGTGAGTGTAAGGGGGGCCTTTGGCCCTCTCCCGCACTCACTCCGCCGATAGGCTGGGTGGACTTTGCTTTACATTTATTATAATACAATTGATTTCACACATAATTATTTAAAAAAAGAGTTAGTCGTCGGCCAACATCATACGAATGTGTACAATGTGTATGTGTGCAATAATGTCATGTGTACAAAACGTTGTAACGGGCCGCTTCACGAGCGGTTTCGAATACTCGCGCGGACAGCGCAATCGGGATCAGGATTCGTGAAGTGGGTTGAAACGCAACGGACGTGAGTTGTTATGTACGTCGTTTATTTGCCACTCTAGGCAATGGTCAGCTTTACAATCGATGCGTGATTACAAGAAATCGTGTTACTATGATAATAATACGAGCGTATGTTATGACGCGGGTCGAGACGGTGTTTTTGCGCGTCTAGTTAAAGGGCCCGTCTCGTGGCGCGGGGTGCGCGCGGTGAGACGGGCTCGTGTTGTCGGCTTCGCGGTTGTGGGCGCGAGGTGCGCGCGGTAAGGCGGGCGCGTGTTGTCGTTCTCGCGTTTGTAGGCGCGAGATGCGCGCGGTGAGACGGCGCGTGTTGTCACCGCGTGTCGGTATTGCGATATCTCGCAGTTTACAGTCGCGCGAGATATGTCAATTAATACGCGTATGGTGTTCGGCGCGGACTGCAGGGTGCCAGGCCCGCAGTCGGGTGTATGCGTCGGTGACGCGGTGTTCGGCGCGGACTGCAGGGTGTCAGGCCTGCAGTCGGGTAGATGCGTCGGTGACGCGATGCGCGTTCCCAGAGATAATCGTGGGAAGCGCAGTTCGGACGGTCGGATGGTCGGATCGTCAGGTCTCGAGAATACTCGAGGAAAGCGGCGAACTCGTCCACTCTCTGTCCTATACGGATGTGTGTTGCGACTGGATTCGTCTCGAGAACAGATAGCAGAGAATACTCGGCGGAGGCTGCGAACGCGTCAACCTCCGGTGTACTGTCTGTTTGACGTAAGGATCGGTATTCCTGGAATTTGTCTCGGAGCGTACCGCTCGAGCGGATTCAGGAGCTGATCTGGTTGACGTAAGGTGTTCGGTAGGGCTTTTTATACCCTACCGAAGCGAGCGTGACACCCGCGCCGTTCGCATCCCCCTCGGGGTGGGGGAGACGACGCGGGCCTCCGGTAGCGCGCGTTTCGGCGATCGGCATTCGCCGGAAACGTTCGGTGCCGTTCGGCGCTCGCTTTGTTTATGACAAACACTAACGGCTGTGTTTGTCATAAACATTGTTTTCGCATGTTTAAAAATGGGCGCTAAGCCCCTCTGCCGTTGCCCGGCTGGTGTTCGCCGGGCGGCAGACTTCCGACGGGTGACGTGTCGGGAACGATGGGGGGATGCATCGTTACAACGTTAATATGAATTTCTTATACTATGTAAGCAAAGTTTAGACGAAGCCTTCTCAAAAATCTTGCATTTGAATATATTGAATATATTGTTTGAATATAGTGCTAAATATGCACATTTTTGCTTTGTTGTTGCTTAACCGTTGAACTTTGGCAATGTATAAAATGCATTTTAATTAGTCATATGGTTGTATTGTCTATCACTCATTTTTTCCGGAAGTGACGCTGTTATATTTTGAGTAGTTATTATACAGTTCATATCTGATTTAACATATAGTATGGCATGTTTCGCTCTATGATATAAATTATCATTGAATTATCCAGTTTTCATAGTTCTGTTGTTACTAACATCGTTTTATAGTATTAATTTCAATAAAAAAATTATTTAAAATTTGAACATGGTTAGTACAAATTTTTATACTTCACATATCTTTTTTTAATTTTTAGTAAATAATCTTAAGAATTTTTTCTGTGTGTAACTGAATCATGTGCACAATATAGTGCGCATACTTAGAGCATATATAAAATAATGTTTATATATTTATGTCTTCTCTTTGTTTAAATACTTTAAACATCTGTGTTATGTTTTTATTCTGCTAATTTTTTTATTTAATCTGCTTTTCTATCTTAAAACTCAAAATACAAAAATATTTTGCATTGTTTAATAATAACAATACTATATTTTATGTTTTTACTCTCTTTACTGCTGCCAACCGTAGGTTGGCGGAAACGAGAGAGTATGCGTTTCATCGAGCTCGGATCCTTTGTTATCGGAGTTCTCGATAACTACAGAGTAGTTTGATACAATCTTTTAAACATAAGGTTGTTATTAATCAAGGAAGATAAAGAGCGTACTATTATCATTATTTATTTTATTAATAAAAAGTGAAAAAACAATATGATCTCGTCTACACGTCTTCTCATTGGCTGCCGATTATATCTAAGAAGCAAAATGATTCACCAATGAGGTTCATTCTAAGCATGCGTCTAGAGAATAAATTGGTAATTTGTAATTACATGTCAAAGTGATAAGGGCGGGATGATGTTAGGTTGAACGTAATTAGTCACATGTGCTGTTGTTGTGTCAACAGTGTATAGTGTTGTGTCAACAGTGTAATAGATATATAGATATATAGGAGGAATAATTATTATATATGGATATATCAGAAGAAAATATGAATTCACAAGTAAGTTTTTTCTTCCTTCTTTTTTCTATTTATGATTATTTATTTTTTTTGTATTTCTATTTATGATTATTTATTTATTGTTTTTTTTTATTTTCTATAAGAAGAAGATATGACATATATGGAAAATATGAACATTTCGAAAAAAAGTAAGTTTTTTCAATAATTAATTTAATTATAAAAATTATTTATATAATAAGCTTCTGTGTAGATATAATTAATGTCTACGCAGACAGAAATATACGTATACATAGCTACGTAGAAGTTTATAGCTTTGTAGAAATTTAGGTATATGAATTTAGATATTGTTATTATATAATTTTATATATTATACATATATATTTTTCAATAATTAATTTAATTATAAAAATTATTTATATAATAAGCTTCTAATTAATATTTCGAAAATTATTACGAAAATTGCAAAATAGTAAAGAACTTTTCTGTTAGGTTTACTGTCCTCTACCCGTTCATGAGCATTGGCACAACCTTTGCAGGACACCCTGTATATACACACACATATATATATACATATATATATATATATATATATATATATATATATATATATATATATATATATATATATATATATGTGTGTGTGTGTGTGTGTGTATGTCCAGGGGCAGTTTTCGGGACATTTTTATACTACCTGATTTTATTATTCTATATTATGTAGAGCATTAATATAAACTCCGTGTACTTTTTTTTTATTTTTATATGCCGTATTTTCTTTGGCCAATTTAGTTATTATATATGAATGGGCAGTTTTCTGGACCTTTTCTTATTTCGTATATACATTTCGTATATTACGCTACAACCATATAAAATTTCTTTTTTTTAATAAAAATACATTTAAGAAAGAGAATCTAACAATTTTAATTATAAGAAATAGCGTTTAATATTTATCAAAAGTAAAAATATAATGATATCCTGAAATCTGCTCTTTTATAGCTATATGACTTTATATAAATCGGCGGTTTTCAGGAACTTTCTTTTATTTTGTTTTAAATCAATTGTACAAAATCGCTTCTCATTAATAAAAATATGTTTACGAAATAGAAACTAATAATTCTAATTGTAAACAATAGAGTATAATATTTATCAAAGGCAAAAATACAACAATGTCCTGAAATGTGCTATTTATTGCTACATAACTTTATGTAAATTCACGATTTCCAGGGCATAATAACTTTTTTGATATTTATTATTACAGTTGAAATATCTGTAACTTTTTTCAATAATGGTAATCATTATTTAATTTCGAATATTATATTGCAACAAACTTAGTTATTTTATATTAAAAATCTATTGAATAATAATATATAAAATATAAAATAATAATGTTTCGGAAGCTGCCATTATATAGTATGTGACACTTTTGAGCACTTCAGAAAAATCATAAATAGTGATATTTTAAAAACTTAGCATAATATGAAGACAATTAGTTAAATTAATAATTTCGAAATTAATGTTTGGTAATTTAAAAAATTTCTCTTTATTTATTATATGTATTCGTAACAGCTAAATTGCAATAATTATGCCTAATTATCAAGGATTATGAATAATTACTAATTTTATATTCCATATCTATATACTTTTTTATATAAAATATTTAATATCTATTTCTATCGTAAATGTTTTTGAATAATCTTTGCTTAATATTTTTTCAGACGCAGGCTTAATAAAAATAATTTTTTGAAACGATATGGTATAAAAAATATATAAATATATCCTTTCTAAAAAAGGCACGAAACCTCGAACTCGAATACATCGAAATGTTGAAGCCTCTTTTCCGCGATACTGATTGGTTCCGTCATTGCGCTTACTTCGTGAGCGGCTGTCAGTGTATTATATTTTGACAGTTATATTTATCAAGAGGTGTAATTGTGTATTGAAAATTGTATGTCATTAAAAATGTCTAATGAAAAAAAATAAATGGCGCGCGCAAAGTGTGCGCTTTGTGTTGTCTAGTGACATAAAAAGGCTGTAAAAAAACATTTGAAGCTTTCACACGTATCAAGCAGTGAGCATCGCTGCCTATCGTTTTTGTTGCCGGCTTGGTAGAAAAGAGATAGAAAATCATATATCTGTCTTTTTCTACTATCCGAAGCTAACCGAAGCGCCGAGCTCATACACGGTTTTCGATTGGTGCGTTATTCTTTCTACCACATTTTGGCGCGTTGCATTTCTCGAAGTTAGCCTAGCATAACTGCATGAGATGCTTTGTGTCTAAGAAGATTTCGATTAACTTTTAATAAGAGTCATTTCGTTTTGTATGTGACTGAAGCATATTATGTGAAGAATGTCACAATATATATTAGTCTTTTGTAATTATCATAAATATTATGTGACAAATATGAAATATGGAAGAATGAAGTGTACAGTTAAGAATGATAAGAATCGTAAGAAAATATGTATTACACGTACAATTGCACGAAATAGTTAGTATCATCATATATTTACTTAAAATAATATAAAATAATATTAAATGCAATAGAGTATTGTGCATATTGAGGATAACAGCATATAACCTATCTATTTGATTATAAGCAAGATAATATCAATACATAAAATGTATGAATTTTGCACAATACTGCTTTTTAACTTTTTTTAGTTATAAATTCTCGCATCAATGCCTTAATTTTTGGTTGATTCTATTTAAATTAATTACGTATTAATTATATATAATAATAATAAATTACTTTATCTATTTTTGCAGAAAATAAAACTAACCTTTCTGCAATTGCTGAAAATTTAAATAGAAATAATCCATGCATTGTTCTGGAAAATGCCATATTTCCCAATTACTGTGGTAATAAACAAAGTAAAGTAAAGACTGTGAATCTTAATGTAACAATTTCTTATAATAACAGCAAAAGCAAAACAGTAGATATCAATACTAATAATTCTACGAATGATACTAATACTGATAATAATATAATTTCCTGTGATAATGACAAAGATCAAAGCGTAGTAGATAATGTTATCAATAATTCTACGAATGATACTGATTTTGATAATAACACAATATTTTCTTGTAGTAATGACAATGGCTGTAAAACAGTAAATAGTGATATCAATATCGGTAAATCTATGAATGACATTAATCTTGATAATAATATATTTTCCTGTGGTAATGACAAAGATCATAGCATAATAGATACTGCCATTAATGTCACGAATTCTGCGAATGGTACTGATTTTGATAAGAACGTAATATATTCTTATGATAATGAACATGGTCACGTTACATTAAATGATGAAAGTTGTATCAATGATCCTAAGAAACATGCTATGGTTTCTAAGAAACATGATTGTGATAATGCCATGATATTTTCCAATAATTGTGATAATAAATGTAATAGAATAAAAGCTACAAAACTTAACGTTACATTTTCCTGCGATAACGACAACAGTAACAAAACGATGATGATAGATGGTGATATTAATGCCAATAATTCCATGGATGGAAATGATTCTGATAATAATCATTCCTGTGATAATGACAGAGATCATAGTATAGTAAATAGTACTATTAATGCCAACAATTCTATAAATGATTTTGATAATAATGTGATATTTTCTTATGATAATAACAATGTGTGCAAAACGGTAGATATCAATATCAATAATTCTATGAAGGATAATGATTGTAATAATAATATATCATTTTCCTGCAATAATGATAAAGATCACAACATCGTATTAGATGATGTTATTAATGTCAACAATTGTAGAAATAATACTGATTTTGATAATAACGTGATATTTTCTTGTGATAATGACAATAACTGTGATACTGCAGATAATGATATTAATACCAATAATTTTATGAATAACAATAATAATATGACATTTTCCTGTGACAGTAATAATGCCAATGTTTCTGCAACTGGTATTGTTCTCAATGATGTTATGATATTTCCCTATGACGATGATAATAATTCTAATATATTATATGATCTCACTAATGCCAAAACTTCTATAAATTATAATAATAGTGATAATAATATAACATTTTCCTGTGATGATGAAAATATTATTAACAACGTTGCTGGCGCAAACATAACAAATACTTCCGAGTATTTACCTTCAACATCGGAAATTACAATTGAAAAAGAGACTACAAAACACGAAAGCATCCACAATAACAATTCTACAATTAATAATAAAAATTCTTCAGAGTCACTGATAGACATTTCTTCTGTAAACACATTTGGTTGTAGAGAAAACGATTTATATGTTCCGTTCTCTCAACCTAAAGGACTTCAAAAAAAATTTTTGTTACTATTGCAAAAAGTTTCAAAGTAAAATTGCACTCCATTTAGAAAACATGCATAAATTGGAACCTGAAGTGAAAAAATTTGCATTATTACCAAAAGGTAATCATATTTTTTAATTCTAAAAATTCTATAAAATTTTATTGTATATTTTTATAATTATTAATAATCTTATTAATATGTTATAATTTTTATTAATATGTATTATCTAATATTTTTATTGTAGGTAATTTAGAGAGAAAAAAAATTATAGAAACTATTAGGAGGAAAGGGAATTTTATATACAATACAGATCCTTCCGTAAATACGGGAGAGTTAATTGTTTGTCGAAGACCTGCCAAAAATAATTGCAAAACAGTACGAGATTTTACGTGTTGTTCAAAGTGTAAAGGATAGTTCACTAAAAATAATATCAGGCACTATTTTAAGCAATGTGCATGTGTAATCAAAGGCAGAAATGTACAAATTTTAGGACGTGCTGTAATGGGAAGAATCCATGAATGTGCAAGTGAGACAGTAAGAAAAGTTTTATTCCCGGTTTTGAGAGAAGACGATGTTACACGATGTATTAGATACGATAAATTATTAATAACATATGCAAACAAATTATGTATCAAGTACAATCATCAACATCAACAAGACATGATACGTGCTAGACTTCGATTATTAGGACGGTTTCTTATTGCAGTAAAAGAGTATAATCCTAACATAACAGAGTTTTCTGATATATATGATCCTTCCATGTATGATAATTGTCTTAAAGCATAAATAAAATAGCTCATTTTGATGACATTAATAAAAATATGGTGCACCATCAGTCGCGTCAAATATTGGAACAAATTTAAAACAAATTGGTAATTTGTTAATAACAGAATGCATAAAAACAAATAATATAGAAAAGCAAAATACCACAAAAAATTTTTTGAAATTAGTACAAGAAGATTATGGAATATTTATAAACAAAACAGTAGAAGAAAATGTTACACAATATAAACAACAGAAAAAAGTTACGCTTCCATCTATGGAAGATATAAAAAAGCTACACTCATATCTAAAAAACGAAAGAAAATTATTATATGCAAAACTTCAGAAAAAATTTATGTACAACACATGGCTGGAACTTACAAAAGTTACACTTACATCCACACAAGTTTTTAATAGAAGAAGAGCAGGAGAGATTGAACGTGTTACTATAGAAGATTTTCATACTCGCGAAGGTATAACGAACGAAACCTATTTAGATTTATACAAATCATTAGGAACAAATTTACAACAGGTATGAATTATTTTTTTATAAATAAACTACGCATTAGTATATAATGTAAAATAATTTTATAATTTTTGTATATAGGTTGCTGATAAATACGTAAGATTTTTAATTCGTGGGAAATTAGGACGCACAGTGCCTGTGATTTTAGACGTGGAATTAGTTCGATGTATTGAATTAATTTTGAAGCATCGAAAGAATGCAAATATTCCTGAAAAAAATCCATATGTGTTCGGCATACCTAATAACACTAGCAATAAACGCTATTTCAAATATTTAAGAGCGTGTATTCTTATGCGAAATTTTTCTAAAAAATGTGCACAAATACCACATTTATTAAGAGGTACTGAATTACGCAAACATATTGCTACAACGTGCATTACGTTAAATTTATCTGAAAATGAAGTGGATGATTTGGCAAACTTTATGGGACATCACGAAAAAATTCATAAACGCCACTACCGTCAATCAATACCAGCAATAGAGATCATTCGTATGACGAAATTTCTTCAACTAGCATTAGGTGAAAATGTGCAACAGCAATCCAATAATAGTGATTCAGGTAAATGCACTACTTATTTTATTATTCTATATGTATTTATATGAGTTTTTTTTACAAAATACATTAATTATTGTATTTTTTCCATTTTCTGCATTTTTATTACATATAATTAATCAAAAAAAATATCAGGCGAGAATTTTTAAACCGTTCAAATTAAAGCTAATGTGTGCCATAATTGCGGATGTCGATGCGTAAAAATCGAGCGAAGTAGCAAAGAATACAACAATTAAATGTTTCGGTCTCAATTTGGATCCTCTTAACTCAACAAAGTATGAATAATATATATATATTATTCATACTTTGTTAATTAAAGTGAATCTAAATTGAGACTGATATTTTTCATTTATCTTGCATTCATTCTGCTTTGCTCAATTTCTACGCATCGACATCTACAGTTGTGATGCATTTTAGCTATGCTTTCATGAATCGAATAAATTTCATTATATATATTTCATTATAAATATTTCATTATATACATTTACATAACACAATTATCATAATATTATTAATAACAGAAGAAGAGATACAAGGTACCAGTAAAGATACCTCAAGTGCAGAATCGGAAAGCGATGCCGAATCATGTGTAAGTTCACGTAAGCCTCCTTCAGTACAATCTGGAAACAAATTTCTTACAACTTACATAACAGACAAGAAACAAAAATCTGTAAAAAAGAAAACTGTACGCCAAAATCATACAATTGCGAATAACGATAATGATTCCGATGAAAGTTATTCTCCAAAGATAAAGAAACGTCGCAGTAGTAAGTTAATTTATTTTTATCTATTTTCTTCCATTTTATATTAGCTCCTACAAATTTATCAAATAAAGGTGTATTCTTTTAAATATTATTTAGTGTTGTGTTTTCATGTAATTATGTCAAAGCATATATTGATTTTTAATGTATAATGTATTTTGATACAACAAATTTAATGTACATAATAACAATATTTTATTTAAAAAATGATATTGAAACACTAGTCTCATATGCGAATATAAATAATGAAAGAATTTGATTGGATCGTAAGCGGACTAATAGTATGTATCGAGCCTTAAAGTAATACGAAACGTTAGAAATAAATTAGAAATAAATAGAAATTTAAATTAAATTTGGAACCATTGCTTGTTAGAATAGTGTTATTAATTCTAATATTTAATTTATTTTGTAGTATCCCCATTTGGTCCAATAAAAAAAAGACGTTGGACGGAAGAAGAACGTAATGCAATAATTCAAGAATTTCAAAAAGAAATTACCATTTCACAACTGCCATCGAACAAGAAAATTCTCCAAATAAAGGAAAAAAATAAATGCTTAGTTAATCGATCTGTTGCTCAAATTAAAACATGGATTCATAACTATATATCTGGCAAAATTAAACGTCATTAATGCACAAATGTTTATTAAAAATATTTAAATATTTAATTCAAAAACAATATGTGGATTACTTAAATTTAAAAAATTGCAAAAATAAGTAAAATATATAATATTAGTTATTTTGATACAATGAATCAAATATTAACGTGTTGTTGCGAGAATTTCATAAAAAAAGTTAGAGAAGCGGTACTGCGCAAAGCCATTTATTTTAAAATATATCGATATTAAATGTTTATGATTATGTGGGCAATATGTTATTATAAATGTATCATTATATATGTGTTATTATATATGCTTATATACAGTATACTATTGTACCGAAAATATTTTAAGTTACCATATAAACAGGAGAAAAGGCAATTAAAAGCTAGCGCAGTATAATTTAAACATATTTTATTACAATTAACTTACATTGACATTACCATGCTGGTTTTAATTGCTTTTTCTCTCCTTTCTAAGATATATTAATAAGAGTTTTAATATTTTATTTTAATTTTAAATTATTTTAAATAAATATAAAATAATAATATTTTTTTGTGTGATTACAAATAAAATATATGTTTTTACAATTTCTATTATCTGCATATTTAATATTCATCCTTCTATATTTTTTACTTTTCACATTACTTTTATTATGATCATATAAAAATAATAAATATCATGAAACTTTTATGAACAATGGTAAAACCAATACGTATACATAACGAAACAAAATAAAATGACTTTTCAACAACAATATATAAGGGCTTTCCTCAATAAATATTTATAGACAAAGCTTAATCGAAATCTTCTGAAGCAGACTTCGCATCAAACATCTCATGTGAAGCGAAGTAATCAAACAAATCCACCGACGAGATAATATTAAAGATTCATTATCTTGAATAAATTATTGAGACTACTAAAAGGACACAGTAAAAGCTCCAATCTATATATCTGAATATTAAGACAAATTGAACAAACAACAATAATCATGTCATCTCACAACAATAATGTTATAACAGCCAATTCCGAAAATTAAATTGCAACAGACTCAGTTATTTAATATTGAATCCACAGAAAATAATAATGTCCCAAAAGCTACCATTATATAGTATGTTGCAGTTCGAGAAATTCAAAAAGATCATAGTCCATGTCTGCGTTTCAAACGCTAAAAATAATATGAAAACAAATAATTAATTAAATAATGTCGAAATTAATATTCGGTAAACTAATAATTTTCCTTTTTATATATATATTATATGTATCTGCATAGATTAATTGAGATACGATATCTAATTATCAAGAATTATGAATAATTATTAATTAATTCAGTAAATTATTCATTGTAACAAGAATATCATTATTGAGACTTTTCTAATTTGTACATATATACAATATATTATCTTCTTTTATATTTAATCTGCAATTGTGATTAATGTTATGCTTTACATGCAATGGAAACAGTGCTTTAATATGTCATATCCGAATGCAGCATATATTGTATGTAATCTGCGTTACAATAAAAAATCTAATAATTTTAATTAATATATATATTATATATCAAATTTACAGTTATGTTGGAGCATAAATGAATACAGTGAATTACTAATTTACTGAATACACAATTCTTCAAAGAAATAATTCTATATTAATGTAATAATTATATTTGTAATAATTATATACTTGAAGATTTACATTTATGAACCGTCTCACATAACGCATATATCATATTGAAATATAATATTAGAATAGATATATTCATATATTTGTATACCTCTATGTTTTTCATACGATATATTATCTGTAAACAATTAATAGTTGTATAATACACTTTCGCACGTAAAATCTCAAGATGTTGTGACATACGTGAGATTTTAAGTGCCAAAGAGTACAATAAAATTATTAATTGTTTATGGACAACATACCATTTAACAAACAATACATATACAGGGTGTCCTGCAAAGATTGTGCCAACGCTCGTGAGCGGGTAGAGGACAGAACTAAACTGAACAGAAAAGTGCTTCACCATTTTGCAATTTTCGCAATAATTATTGAAATATTAATTAAAAGGTATTGGCGAATAAGCACGCGTTTCGCGCGGCTATCGCGCAGCTAGACCATGGGACGTACGCTTTAGACGTGACAGCGTTTCATAGTGTCGCATGGCAAGGAAAAGTTTGGCCTCGCGACGAGAGGGATACGCGACATACTAAAGTTTTACACAATCTTTGCAGGACATCCTGTATATTATATATAATATTACATATAATATTACATATACAAATGTATTAATATAAATATTCTAATATCATATTTCAATATATGTATTATATGCATTATGTGAGACGGTACATAAAATCAATAAATAAATCTTCAAATAAAATTATTACAAGTATAATTATTATATTGATACAGGATTATTTCTTTGAAAAATTGTGTATTTATGTATATACCAACATAAATCTAAAATTGATAGGTCTGTTAAAAACATTAAATTATTAGATTTTTATTGCATTGCAGATTATGTACAACATATGCTGCATCCCAGCAAACATTGCAGCAATGTTGCAACATTGGCATATGATATTATATGTCAAAGAACTATATCTATACTGCATGTAAAGCATGCCATTAATCATACAATTTCAGATTATATATAAAAGAAGATATAGGAATTAGACAAGTCTCAATAATGATATTCTTGTTACAAAGACTAATTTACTGAATTAATTGATAATTATTCATAACTCTAGACAATTAGACATCATATATCTCAATTAATCTTTACATACAATAGTTATATATATATATATATATATATATATATATATATATATATATGAAATAAAAATTAAATTAACGACCATTAATTTCAACATTATTTAATTATCTATTTGTTTTCATATTATGTTTAACGTTTGAAACACAATGATTATAATTTTTATGAGAACCTCAAAACTACCATATACTACATAATGGTAATTTTCGGGACATTATTATTTTTATAGATTTAATAATGGCCTAATTTACACCGATAAACTTTAATATGTACTAAAAACTATACTGGAACGAATCACAGCCATTCCATTCTTTGGAGGAATGAATATGATTGGCCAATATAGTATTTAGTATAAAATATATCAGTGTAAAATAAGCCATTAAATAACTGAGTCTGTTGCAATATAATTTTTGAATTGACTATTAAAACATTATTAAGAGAATAATGCAGATAATTAAACTGTAATAATAAATTTGTTTAATTTATCTAAATATATATATATATATATATATATATATATATATATATATATATATGTATAAATATATATGAATTGAATTTTCAATGCACACTTGTATATTATGTCTTTTATACATTAAAATAAATTGAACTTATTGATTCAACACACACTACAAGTTAATGAATGAGCGTTGATGATTCCATTACAGATCACAAGATTCTATTAGCGGAGACTATAATAGTAAACTCTCGCTTAAAAGATTCGCGTGTTTTATAAATGGACTTCCTCTTTCCATTCGATGCAAGATGGGGATTTCCGATTTGCGAATTAGTATGGATGTAATACCTTCACCTGCTAAAAATTAAAATAATTATGATGTAATATTAGTATGCAGCTTGATATTAATATTTTTTTATAGAATTTTACTAGTATAAATATCATCATAATTCAGTCTTCTTCTAAGTTGAATCAACAGAAAAAGACACAATATTTAAAAATATTACCTTATACTGGAATTGCACGATAGCTGTTTACCACTATTATGTGTTGCGTAGACACAAAAATATATTATTTCCAGCGAAGATTCCACTTTAAGAAACTGAATAATACCTAGAAAATTATTAGTATTATTATGATCCATATATATTTATATATATATACTCTTGTATTATAAATAACTATGAACATATAATATAAAATACTCACTTCTAATGTCATCACACTCATTTCGTAGAAAGAGTAAGATCTTGAAAACATACAGATATATGTTTGACATTAAAAGCACGATAATAAGAATTTTAAGGCAGTGACATATGCGAGGATAGGATATCTGTCATATGTGCAGTAGGCAATGTAGAAAAACGACTAAAAACGCCGTTTATCTTTATATTAATTCTAGTGAAATCTGTCTTTTTTTATGCTACATCATATTGCACAATGTACTTTAAAGATTGCTATTTACGAAGTATCTGAATGCAATGATATAATATATAAATGTTTTGATCGTGAAAAATTAATGTATATGTTTCGTTAAATAAAATGACAATTTATCATGATTGGATTTTAATTATTTAAAATGTTTATATTATTCATTTTATTAGATAACTTCATATGTAGCAGTTTTGAATGTGCAACTAATATGATGATGTGCGAATAACCGAATTCGCTATTAGATGTTGTATTTATCTGTTTTTTACGTATAATATACCGTCCGTAAACGATTAAATACTGTACGCTTTCGCATTTGAAATCTCACATATATCACGGCATTGTGATATTTTACATGCGAAAGGGTAAATATATTAATTTACGAATTGTATATCATATAAAAAACACAGATATATACAAAACCTATGTATAAAAATAATAAACTATTCTAACAGGCGTTTTTCTACATTGCCTACTGTACATATAACAGATATCCTAATCTCGCATATGTCACTGTCTATTTTATTATCATGCTTTTAATATCGAACATATATCTGTAAGTTTTCGAGATCTTTCTACGAAGTGACATTGATGACATTAGAAGTGAGTATTTTATGTTATATGTTCATAGTTATTTAATACAAGAGTATACAAGAGTATATACAAATATATATAATACATAAACATATAAATATATATAATATGCAACATAATCCTAATAATTTTCTAGGCATTAATCAATTTCTGTTATTTACAATGGAATCTTCGCTAGAAACAATGCATTTTTGTATCTACGTAA
The DNA here is from genome assembly GCF_021464435.1 of Cataglyphis hispanica. Classification (NCBI taxonomy): domain Eukaryota; kingdom Metazoa; phylum Arthropoda; class Insecta; order Hymenoptera; family Formicidae; genus Cataglyphis; species Cataglyphis hispanica. Next base: position 3,402 of record NW_026099095.1, on the reverse strand, counting down.
CATATACCAGTAGTGAACAACTATCGTGCAATTCTAGTATAAGGTAATGTTTTTAAATATTTTGTTTACTTTCTGTTCATTTAACTTAAAAGAAGATTGATTTATGATGGCGTTTATACTGGTAAGAATTTCTAAATGAGATCTTAATGTCACACTGCATATTAATATTATATCATATTTATTTTAATTTTAAGCAGGCGAAAATAATAGATCGGTACTAATTTGCAAATCAGAGATCCAGCATCAAATGTCAGGAGAATATCCATTTACAAAACACGAGAATCTTTTAAGCGAGAGTTCACTGTAATCTCCGCTAATAGAATCTTGTGATGTGTAATAGAATCATCAACGTTTATTCATTAACATATAATGTCTCCTGAAGTAATAATGATTTCATATTGTTCATCTGTTAGAAGACGGAGTAAACATTTGTATTGTTATTCAGTTAATGGATACATCAGTGAAGACACTGCTTTATTATATCATACCCAAATGCAACATATTGTATATTATTGCATTACAATAAAAAGTCTAATAATTTATTGTTCTCAACGAATTTATCAATTCTACAGTTATGCTGCAGTATACATAAATAGGCAATTATATAAGAATACATAAAAATACACCGGTACATATTAATTTCTTAATTTTGTTAACATATCCTGAAAAGCACCATTAATATACATATAATCCAGTAAATACAAAGTAACAGTAATATAACATCAATGTTTTAATTTCCCACTCAACAATATAACTGTTATGTACAAGGCATGTTACATTGCAGTTATATTGTTGAGCGGGAAATTGATGTTATATTACTGTTACTTTGTGTTTACTGGGAAATTTATATCTAGATTTAAAGTATATTAAATAAAATATATATATATATATATATATATATATATATATATATAAGTTTTAGAATTACCAAAATCATTACTAAAGATGCTTCATTGAAAATATATACTCTATAATTCACGATATATATACGATTAATTGCTTAATTTTGTTAACATGTCCTGAAAGGCATAATTATACAAATGAATTTATATATAGATTTAGAGTATATTAAATAAAATATATATATATATATAAAGTTTATTTTTAGCAGAATCGTTACTAAAGATGTTTCTTTGAAAATATATACAGTAATTTACGATATATATACATTGGTACATATTAATTTTTTTATTTTGTTAAAATGTCCTAAAAAGCATCATTATACAAATTAATTTATATATATAAACAATATATATTAGGAAGTACATTTCAGGACAGCTCTTTTATATATCCAAAGACAGTTTTCGGGACGTCCTGAAAACTGCCGTTAGATATATAATTTTTTACGGGACAGTCCTGAAAAATAACAAAAGTCCTGGAAACTCCCTTTGCATCGCACAAATTGTCCCAGAAACTACCTCTGGACATATATATATATATATCTTAAGTAACAAGCCCCTTGCATATGGTGAACCCGCAATACAAGCGGACTTGCCATAAAACGCAACCATAATCGATATCTTTCTTTTATTATAATATTAAAATTCTATTCTTTAAACCTGATTAACTTTCGCATTACATATACCTAGTTGCGTCCATATCCCTAAAAAACCTAGTGAAACTTCCTAGTAACCAACTAGTTCCGCGCCTACATCATTCCCCTAGATCCACTAGATTAGTCCTAGCTCTCGGCGTCCCTGGGGTATAGCCGGTGAAAGCAGGTTGCCCTATGAAAGTAGAGAGCAATCTTTTTCTCACTAACTGAGGTATAGAGAGAGAAAGAGCGTCGCTGAGATGTAAACAATACACATACCGCACATACATACATACTTACCGTACATATGTATATACGGTATGTATGAAGGTAAGGTATGTATGTATGTATGTACGGTATGTATGAGCGGTATGTATGTATTTATGTAGTGTATGTATGTATGTACTGTATGTATGTACGTATGTACGGTATGTACGCATGTAAGGTATGTATCTACATATGTATGGTATGTATGTATGTACGATATAAATGTATTTAGGTACGGTATCTATCTATGCATGTACGGTATGTATGTATGTATGGTGTGTATGTATGTATGTCCGGTATGTATCGCATGTCCGGCAACAACATATATGCGCGGTAGGCATGGTATCGCATGTACGTATGCATGCACGGTAAGCCTGATATGTATGTACGGTATGTTTATATGTATGTTCGGTATGTATGTATGTATGTACGTTATGTGTGTATGTATGTACGTTATGTATGTATATGTGTACGTTATGTATGGCTCTTTACGCACGGCATGCATGTTCTTATGCAACCGTACGTACGTACGTATGCACGGTACGTATGTATCGATCAGTAAGGCATGTATGGATCGTATGCAACAGCATGAACGTATGAACGCACGTCATGCAACGCATGCACGGTATGTACGTACGCATGCAACTGTTTGTATGTTTTTACGGTATGATGTATGTATGTACTGTATGTATGTATGTACGGTATTATGTATGTATGTACGGTATATATGTATGTACGGTGTGTATGTATGAGTGCTTGGTATGTATGTATGTATGTTGGTATGTACGAATGTACGGTGTGTATGTATGTATGTATGTACGCTATGTATGTAAGTATGTACGATATTTATGTATTTATGTACGATATGTATGCATGTTCGTACGGCATGTATGTATGTATGTACTGTAACGATACTTGCCTCGCGGGCAGACCAACCGCCCGCTAAATGAAGCAGCGCCTGTGGCGCCCCCAAACGCTCGCACCTATGGCGCGGAACCCAGCAAGGGAAACGCCCTACCACGCGCCGAATCGCGTGAGTGGGAGAGCTGCGCTGGGTATATTAGGCGGTCCGGCAAGCGTATCGTTACCTGTTCCTGATCCTGAGTCCTGTCCGAACCAAGATCCAAAATCAAGCTCCGCAGACACCAGGCAACGGGTTACTCGTTGTTAGGCCGGGATTCCCGGTTTCGGCAGACGCTTACCGAATACCTTTGCTACACCAGGCCACGGACTACTTGTGGTTAGGCCGGGCTTCCCGGTTGCTGGGGCGGCATATCCCGTCACACCGTTACACCAGGCCACGGGTTACTCGTGGTTAACCCGGGCTTCCCGGTTACTGGGACGGCGGCTCCTGTCACTCCGTTACACCAGGTCACGGGCTTCTCGTAGTTAGGCCGGGCTTCCCGGTTGCTAGGATGGCGTTAGATTAAGAAAACGCGTTACGGACCGAACCGGTATACCGGGTAGTTTCACCTCACCGGACCGACCGATTCGTATACCGGATACTCCGGTACACTGACCGACCGACCGATTCTGTACCGTGTGGTTGTATATAGTGTAACGTCCTGCCAATTATAAAAACTATATTTTAGCTAGTAATT
>NW_026099094.1:0-1139 GCF_021464435.1 Cataglyphis hispanica | reverse complement strand
AGTATAATGGCGACACCGACCAACAGCAACGGTAATCTCGTCGACGAGTTCGAAGAAGCGTTTCAGGTAAGATATTCGAATTTTGATTTTTATTCTAGTACGTGCTTTTCTTGCCATGAGAATCTGCGTTTACAAATTGTACATTTGTTATTATTTACGCCGTGAAAGATATCGGGAAACACTCTTGCATCAATAATCTTAATTTTTGCATATCGAACGAATCAAGTTTTATATATCAAATGAATATATGAATTAAAAGAACTGTTACAAAATTACTACTTACACAATTATCAGCTTATTAATAAGATTAAGACTATTTTTAACAAATTACTTATGCCCGAACCATTGTCATAAATAAGATAATGCGTCAATATTGTGAAAGTAATCAAAGTTGTCAGTCATATTTATTAATCATCGATTTTCAGCAATGTTTGAGCATGCTGATAAAGGACGAAGGATTAGTCAGCAATGGGACTGGCGCTTCTGGTGGTTTGACAGTGGATAAAGATGAAGGTCGTGCTGAAATGGAACAAGCTACCATGAGATTCATAGATCTGGCTAGACAAATGGAGGCTTTCTTTTTACAAAAGAGATTTCTGCTATCTGCGCTGAAGCCTGAGATGATAGTCAAGGAAGATATTCAAGAATTGAGAATGGAATTAGCTCGCAAGGAAGAACTCATAAAGAGACATAATGAGAAAATTGTTGTCTGGCAGAATATGTTGTCAGATTTACAAGGATGGGCACAATCACCCGCTCAAGGTCCAGCACCTAATGGTGAGCTGATTTTATTACTTTTATTGAAATAACATTAATATATTATTAATATATTCAATAATTCATTAATATCATTAATATATTCAATAACATTAATATTGATTGATAATAGGATTACCCAGTGGAAATCAAAGTGGGCAAAATCAACAGGCTGGAAGTGGCAGTGGCAATGCTTCAATGCAGCAGCAGCAGCAGCAACAAATGTTGCAGCATCAGCAGCAACTGCAACAGCAATTACAGCAGCAACAGCATCCACAATTGCAACAACAATTGCAGCATTCGTTGCAACAACAGGTATTTAAGTAACGCTGTGTTATGACCAAAGTTAAAAATTATCTTTGTTCTTCAAGATCAGACAGATC
>NW_026099093.1:0-1141 GCF_021464435.1 Cataglyphis hispanica | reverse complement strand
TGTAACGACCTGTGTCGTTACGAGAGCCTCGCGGACCGTCCACCCGTCCGCAGAAGAGGCCGGCGCTTAGCGCCCCACAAATTTTCATATAGCCGCGCCGTTGCGAGGCAGCGAGCCCATCGTATGAGCCGCCGCTGGGCCATGCGATTCCCCACTAGGGCGGCGCGAGCCTAAGTAAGGGAAGCCGGCCGGGTATATAAGCCGGCTCGACACGGCTCTCGGCACCAGTTCCTGGTCCCGATCCTCGGGACACTCGAAGCCTCAGAGCGCTCTCTGAGACTCCAGTTGACCGATCCTTATCCCGTTCCTTCGACCTGGTCTAGGAGACGAGTGCTCTTGTCTTCGGCCGAGTGCTCTCGGCGTCCAGTCCTGTCGGTGCGAGGGAGCGCTCTCCCTCACACCAACCACCTCCGGTCCGGGGGACGAGTGCTCTCGTACCCTGTCGAGTGCTCTCGACGACCGGCGTTGTCCGCGACGAAGAGTGCTCTCTTCGTCGCCTCCTCGCGATACCGGCGACTTCGCCCACCGTGCGACGACCACCCGTGGTCCGCAACCGGGAGCCTTAAGCTCCGTCCGATTGACACCGCGTCCGCGTCTCTTGTATATACCACGCGTAGTCCATAAGTCGTTTATATTCGGTGGAGAGCCGGTGCCCGCTCGTGACGCCAGGAACAGCATCTCCGGCGCTCAGTCCTTTTCAGGATAAGTCGCCAAGCGCGCCGGCGGGTCCCTAGTCCTTTTCAGGATAGACCGCCGAGCAGTGCAAATCCTCGGATCCGGACGTCACGTCCTGGCACGGTTTTCCGTTAAGTGTACGGATTCGACGCGGTCGTCCTCGATTCTGTTAGCCGATCCCGTTCTCTTATTTTCTCGTGTATCGATTCCTCTTATATTAATTTTACTGTTTCTGTTATTATAGGCCGATCCTATTTGTTTGTTCCCTAAGTTAAGTCCGCCACATTCTAGTGTTAGAAACCCGGGCTCCGTGCCCAAATTGTATTCGCACGTCCTATGCGTGACGGCCAATTCCATTGTACCATATGTTTGCACAAATAAATCTTTATTATTTGTTGGCCAAATCGAGTGTGTAATTTGCGAGTTCGAGTCCCTTCCTTCTCCCGAATCCTGGAACCGGCGAGCC
>NW_026099092.1:0-1142 GCF_021464435.1 Cataglyphis hispanica | reverse complement strand
GATCGCCGAACGGCGCCGAGCATTCCCAGCGAACGCCGAACGCTCAACGCCGGAGGCCCTGCGTCGTTTCCCCCACCCCGAGGGGGATGTAAACGGCGCGGGTGTCGCGACCGCTCCGAAAGGGTATAAAAAGCCCGACCGACCACTAGACCAGACCAGACCGGCAACTGAATCCGCTCGAGCAGTACGCACGAGATAATACCAGAAACCGCTCCAAACTGTTGAAAGACAGTGAACCGGAGGTTGACGTGTTCGCAGCCTCCGTCGAGAATTCTCGACTATCTGTTCTCGAGACGAATCCCGTCATAACACCTCCGTAAAGGACCGAGAGTCGACGAGTTCGCCGCTTTCCTCGAGTATTCTTGAGCCTTACGATCCGTATACCTGACCATCCGAACTCCGCGCAACGACGCATCCCACGAACCTTATCTGGGAACACGCGCCGCGTCACCGACACCGACGCATATACCAACTGCAGGCCGCTACCCTGCAGTTCGCGCCGACCACCCGGCTACATATTGTACGTGCCTTACCGCGCATATCTATAACGATATCACACCGCCAGATATCGATAGTACTCTCACATACGTTGTCAACACGCGCCCGCCTTACCGCGCGCACTTCGCGCCTACAGGCACGCACCGACAACACGCGTCCGTCTCACCGCACGCGCCCCACGCCACGAGCCGGGCCCTTTAACACGTTGACGCCGGCGCGGATATTCGCAGTCCGTTCCTTGCGGCGGCGCTTCAACTAGCGGTTCGCCCCATGCAGACAATGCTATAAGCACTTAGTAAACCTAAAAGGGACTAAGTACGCCGCGAGTAGAGCAACGAAAGTAAAAACATACTGCAATGATTGTGAGGGCAAGCCGGCATTATGTATGGCATGCTTTAAAAAGTTGCACAGAAAAAATTAAATTACATTTAATTATATTCAATTTATAAGTTAAATTATAAGATGTATTTTGTATTGAATGTTTGATTGTAATATTCAAATGTTAATGTATACTGTTGAATAAAATAAAATAACATTTTGTATTACGTACTTTTTGATATAGAAGCGTGGCCCATCGGTGGGTCATGCCGCCCCACGGAACAAACAGGCATGACCCACCAGTGGGTCATGCCGGCGTCAACGTG
>NW_026099091.1:0-1145 GCF_021464435.1 Cataglyphis hispanica | reverse complement strand
TGTTACGTCTCAACGTCAATACATAATAAAAAAAATTATTAATTATATTTGTTTCGGGTCACCCTGCATTTCACCGGGTCTACCCAGGGACTCAGAGATTTTGTCAATGTGTCACTTGTTAGGTATAATTAGATAGGTCTTTTAACTTACGCAATATTTAAACCTTTACTGTATATTTAATTCCTTGCTTCTCAACTCCTTATGGTTAAGGTCCTTATGCAGGATATGGAATCCAGGTAGATGTTATTGAATTGGTAACACACTCAATGAATATATAAAACGTTTATTACTATTTAATATTACTTGTACAACTAATAGACACCTTGCGCGTGTCTCGTAATAAAGTCGGAGTCTTGGTAAATTATAATGAAGTAATTATAAGACCGTACTGGTCGTAACGTAGAACAATAGAAAATTCTAAGTCCGTATGGACAAATAAAAGAAGCTTGACGACGCGGACGCCGGATTACTACTCGGAATTAGAAGACCGCTCGGGCCGGAGACTCTACTAGTTAGTATGACCGTACTAGTCGAGGTGATGAATAGTAATGAGCTCCGCGACTGCTGCATCGGACTCCCTCGATTCTGCCTGGAGTAGGTGGCGTTGTTGGTGTACTAGGTGGGGATATTGCACGGGCCTTTTGTGCGTTGCGTCAGCCTCCAAGTGCTTATGCACTAGCTATGCCTTTGTCTTCGGGCTGGGTCTTATCAGCAGGCGGATAAGAGTATTGATCGGCGCGCTAGTCTGAATTCTTTACAATACATAGGGTGTACTATTATAAATGTATTATATGATGTTGAATATAATAAATGTTATAACTATTAATTTAAGCTCTTAATCTTATTTCCTATTAGTGTATGTGTATGTGTAACGTATATATATGTGTGTTCTATTCTATAGCGATTATATATTGCAAATTAATTTTATACTTATTAAATATACTTGCTTATATATACTAGGTGTCCTAAAATTAATTAATTCTATCTTACTACTATTTTTAGATGAATAAGTCTCAGTGCCTTATATGTGCGGGAGCATATACGTTAAGTCTATATACCGGGTGATCAAAATTTAATTATTGAATAATACTTTAAAATTTATACATATGAATTTAGAAAACGTCCGCTACATATGTTATATTTAT
>NW_026099090.1:0-1146 GCF_021464435.1 Cataglyphis hispanica | reverse complement strand
AATTTAAAAACTTGTAACGATGCATCCCCCATCGTTCCCGACACGTCGCCCGTCGGAAGTCTGCCGCCCGGCGAACACCAGCCGGGCAGGGGCAGAGGCGCTTAGCGCCCTATTTTAAAACAATGCGAAAGCAATGTTTATGACAAACACCAACAGCGGTGTTTGTCATAAACAACCGAGCGCCGAACGGCACCGAACGTTTCCGGCGAATGCCGATCGCCGAACGCTCAACGCTGGAGGCTCCGAGTCGTTTCCTCCACTCCGAGGGGGTGCGAACGGCGCGCGTGTCGCAACCGCTCTGGTAGGATATAAAAGCCCTACCGACCACCAGACCGTACCAGACCGGCACCTGAAATCCGCTCGAGCAGTACGCTCCGAGAGATAAACCAGAAACCGCTCCAAAACGATGACAGACAGTAAACCGGAGGTTGACGAGTTCGCAGCCTCCGTCGAGTATTCTCGACTAACTGCTCTAGAGACGAATCCCGTCTTAGCATCCGTACAGGACAGAGAGTGGACGAGTTCGCCGCTTTCTTCGAGGATTCTCGAGCCTCTACGATCCGCACATCCGACCATCCGAACTCCGCGCACAGACGCATCCCACGATCTTTATCTGGGAACACGCGCCGCGTCACCAACACCGACGCATAAGACCGACTGCAGGCCTGACACCCTGCAGTCCGCGCCGAACACCCGGCCGCACACAGTACGCGCCGTAACTCACGTATCTCGCGCGATATCCTTTTGAGAGATATCGAAATACTGACACGCGTTGTCAACACGCGCCCGCCTTACCGCGCGCACCTCGCGTCTCCAAACGCGAGCCGACAACATGCGCCAGTCTCACCGCACGCGCCCCGCGCCACAAGCCGGGCCTTTAACTAGACGCGAAAACACTGTCTAGACCGGCGTCACAACAGTGCGTACGTACTTTTGTATTAACTCGTATTATTATATTGACTCGTATCACGACTGTAAACTGACCATTGCCTTGAGTGGCGAATAAACGACGTACATACCAACTCATGTCCGTTGCGTTTCAACACCTTCACGAATCCTGATTCCGATTGCGCTGTCCGCGCACGCGAAACCGCACGTGAAGCGGCCTGTTACAAACTAAACTTCAGATGAAATTTTCGTAAAGGA
>NW_026099089.1:0-1155 GCF_021464435.1 Cataglyphis hispanica | reverse complement strand
CATATTTTGATTTCTATAAATAAATGATAAATAAATATAACATATGTAGTGGACGTTTTCTAAATTCATATGTATAAATTTTAAAGTAGACTTAACGTATATGCTCCCGCACATATAAGGCACTGAGATTTATTCATCTAAAAAATAGTAGTAAGATAGAATTAATTAATTTTAGGACACCTAGTATATAAGCAAGTATATTTAATAAGTATAAAAATTAATTTGCAATATATAATCGCTATAGAATAGAACACACATATATATACGTTACACATACACATACACTAATAGGAAATAAGATTAAGAGCTTAAATTAATAGTTATAACATTTATTATATTCAACATCATATAATACATTTATAATAGTACACCCTATGTATTGTAAAGAATTCAGACTAGCGCGCCGATCAATACTCTTATCCGCCTGCTGATAAGACCCAGCCCGGAGACAAAGACATAGCTAGTGCATAAGCACTTGGAGGCTGATGCAACGCACAGAAGGCCCGTGCAATATCCCCACAAAGGAGAGTCCCCACCTAGTACACCAACAACGCCACCTACTCCAGGCAGAATCGAGGGAGTCCGATGCAGCAGTCGCGGAGCTCATTACTATTCTTCGCCTCGACTAGTACGGTCATACTAACTAGTAGAGTCTCCGGCCCGAGCGGTCTTCTAATTCCGAGTAGTAATCCGGCGTCCGCGTCGTCAAGCTTCTTTTATTTGTCCATACGGACTTAGAATTTTCTATTGTTCTACGTTACGACCAGTACGGTCTTATAATTACTTCATTATAATTTACCAAGACTCCGACTTTATTACGAGACACGCGCAAGGTGTCTATTAGTTGTACAAGTAATATTAAATAGTAATAAACGTTTTATGTATTCATTGAGTGTGTTACCAATTCAATAACATCTACCTGGATTCCATATCCTGCATAAGGACCTTAACCATAAGGAGTTGAGAAGCAAGGAATTAAATATACAGTAAAGGTTTAAATATTGCGTAAGTTAAAAGACCTATCTAATTATACCTAACAAGTGACACATTGACAAAATCTCTGAGTCCCTGGGTAGACCCGGTGAAATGCAGGGTGACCCGAAACAAATATAATTAATAATTTTTTTTATTGTGTGTTGACGTTGAGACGTAACA
>NW_026099088.1:0-1156 GCF_021464435.1 Cataglyphis hispanica | reverse complement strand
TCATTTATTATTCTTTCATTCCCATTATTATACTTTTATATTTGTTCAACATTTATTCTTCTATTTTATTCTTATTTTTCTACACGTAAATAAACAAATAAATTTATGTATTTTTATTTTATACAACATAAATGAGATATACAATACAAGTTATTTTCTTTTTTATTTTATTATAGTTAAGTTATAGTTATTTAGTTATTATTATAGTTATTATTATAGTTATAGTTATTATTATAGTTGTTATATATAGTTATTATAGTTTTTTATTTTATTATCAATTATTAGATGCACGAATCACAGGCGATCATATAAATCGTAAGTTATAAAGTAAAAGCTATTAAATTTTAGAAAATACTGCTAAAAAAATTGATAAAAATTTTTATTATTTAATATTTCCAGAATTATTCCTTTGCAAAATATATTAAAAATTATACGATTTATATCGTAAGTTAAATACAACAAATGTTTATACAAAACACACACATGTATAATACTTTTATTTATACAAATATACAATGTTTCATTTATGCTCTATAAAATAAAGATGAATAAATTAATTTATTATTATGTAGGAAAACAAAAATACAACCAATAAAAATAAAACAAATAAAAGAATATAATAATGGCAATGAATACAAGAAAGAATAAGCAGAGAAAAAAAGAGAGAAAGAGAGAAAAAGAAAAAGAGAGAGAAAAAGAACAAAGAGAGAGACAGAGAGAGAGAGAGAGAGAAAGCAGTATGACTAACATATAAACAAATAATCGAAAAGTGATATATAATTTTGGTGACAATATTATAAAATAAGGATAAGAATGTTAGGATGAAAATAAGGAATTAAGAAAATTATAATTAAAATAGAGATATTTAAAAAAAACTAATTTATTTCTATTTCATTATATGTGTGTGCATGTGCTTGAGCGTGTGCGTGTTTGGATACATATGCTAGACGATAAAGCAGTAAAAATATATTGTAATATTCTCATTTGAATATATGGAACACTAATGCAAAATTGCATCTTCTATTATGCATGTTTAAATTAATTGAATACTATCGATAATAGCCGGAACTACAAATGCCGGTATTATCGGCAATTTAGTTACGTTTGAGATGAGGGCGCTAACCCATCGGAGTTCGCCCAGTCACTTAAGGATCCC
>NW_026099087.1:0-1157 GCF_021464435.1 Cataglyphis hispanica | reverse complement strand
TTTTTATCCTTATAGTACATAAATTAAATTCTTAAAGTTTGATCACAATCAAACAAGTTTATTTCTGAAACACCTTGTATTAGTGTATTTTTTAAGCCGCAGTTTGCATATCACCACAATTGGATATCTGACTATGAAATTATCATAAAAGTGAATCAAATACTTACGTATTTTTCAGGTATAAATTCGACGAGAAATTGTCAAAAAGGCGATGTGTGGAAAAAATTTCGTGTTTGGGTATTGCGCGCTTCTTCTTTTTATTGCTTTATCATCGAAATCTCAGCAAAATTCCATGAGCAATGAAAAGAAAAATAATAATTTGACAATACAATATGAGATGGACACGGATTCTACAATAAACTATGGTGACGAAATGAAAACACTGTTGTATGATTTGTACGAAAAGTTTACCAAGAATACGCAATACGAAAATATACAATATGAATCTCACACTTCCACGAGCAACGATCGCGAGGATGATGATTCGATACTGTATAAACTCGGTACACAGAACCATGAAGATAAGCAAACATCGGTGGAACCTCATACGAATTCATCAAATGTCTACCGTAAAAAAGACTTCATGTCACAGGATAGTTATGAAAACTTGATGAGAATTGAAAACTAAAATAATTCTATGTCGCACAAATTTTTTGAAAATTCTAATATAGATAGTAATATAAATAACATTACTCTATATGAAATGTGTTACAATATTACTTGCATTCAGCTTTGTTGTCCTCTTGGCAATCGCTTAGATGATGAAAAATGCATCTCGGAAAAAAATAAATATTTCTTCCCAAATGTGTATGAATATATAAATAATTCATTAAAGAATATAAACAAGACAGTAAACGAATTGTTTCAGCTGGTCGTCTACGATCCGTGCCAGGATAAAGATCGTTTCCTGCTTCCCGATGGTTATCAGTATGATTATATGTTTCTTACCAATGGTTCTCTCTATTTATCTAATTATAAAATATTTGCCAAATTGTCATCATATTGTTTCGCCGTAATAGACATAATAGAGGGGATAGATAAGTTCGAAGTTACCATCTGCTCAGAAACTTCTGACGAAGTCTTCAATACAACTTCTGAAAACACCTCGCCAATAGAAGATTTAAAAATCATATACTTGAGCTTCCGTATAGTGCCTA
>NW_026099086.1:0-1162 GCF_021464435.1 Cataglyphis hispanica | reverse complement strand
TCGCATTTAGCAAGAGTAATAAAAGCAATCAATTTTAAAGTTTGAGCAATATTCTTTTTTAGCAAAAATGAAAAATTTCTATAACTGTTATAAAAATAAAATTTTGATCTATTGACAACAAAAGTGACTAATTCTTATAACATTATGAATAAGGAAAGTCATAATAAAATAAAAATTTTGAAAAAGATGGTTTAGTAATGATCTTCAAATCATAAATTATGAAAACGAATTATGAATTCATAATAAGTGAAAATTAAGGATGTACAATTTGTTTTGGATGTACAATAGTAGCAAAAAATTGTCAAAATTAAAAAAAAAAACATATTTCTTATGTTTATACTGTTTGAAAAATCAAACAAATAAATCCGGATTATGAAAAGAATTGAAGTATAACAAAATACGATGGATTTTGATGTCTTTATAGAAGAAAATAATTGTAATCAATATTTTTCCTAATTTATGGCAAAAACTTTTGATCCTGAATATCCTCTGAAATCAACTGCAAAAAAACAATGAAAAAAGAATATTTGCAGAAAGAGAGAAAGAAACAGATAATATTTTTCTACAATTTTTAGTAAATAACTTTTAAATGAATAAGTAAATCTAAATCAAGTTTTCTATTACAAATATTTATTAAAGTTTTTTTAATATATGTGAAAATTTTTATTTTATTGGTAATATATTTTTCTTGTTAAATTTGTCAATAAGTGCTACAATACGCGATTTTTCATAAGAATCAAGAGTAACTTTATATAGATAAACTTAAATAAACTTAAATAATTTCCGAATCATTAAAAGAATTGTGCTCAGTTTTTGCACAGATATTCTGAAGAAATAGTAGAACAATCTACGAAATTTTCATGCTTTTGTTAATATTTCGATATATGATACATACATCCTTAAATATATGAGTTGCTCTTACTTCACATACAATTATATTTTAATTAAATTAAAATAAATTATAAAAGTACAATACATGTATTTTAATAAATAAATTATAAATACAATTTTTGTTTCAAAAAATTAAAGATATATATCTTGCTCATATTTTGTTTATATAAAAGTTTATATAAAAGTGATTAGATGAAGAAATGCTTAAAGAATTGCATTTTTTATTATATAATTAATAAACAAATATAATTATCATTAATATCCATGGATC
>NW_026099085.1:0-1173 GCF_021464435.1 Cataglyphis hispanica | reverse complement strand
CTCCATTATCTGTGGAATAAATTTCCGGAACATAATAAAGGCGAATTTGGAGGTTCAACAATATCGTCACTGCTACGAACATTATAATCAACCGTGGCAACGAACGCACATCGACGGGCCAGCACCGTTGATAAAAGATTGCAGCGAATGTCAACGAAAATAGGTAGAGATCTATTAAATCGCGCGATAAACGCACTTCCTTCGAATTACATATTCCTGGCTATCAATTTTGCGACCCGGGTACTCATTTGGAAAAACGATTGGCGAGAGGTGATCAGGATATAAATCCATTGGACGCGGCGTGCCGCGAGCACGACATTGCGTAATCTCGGAGCACCGATCTCACCGAGAGACACGCGGCTAACAGGATACTCGCTGAGAGAGCGCAAAAACGCAATGTCGCGAAAGATTCGACTCTGAGTGAAAGAGCCGCAGCTACAGCTGTTTGGCGATGAAAGCTAAGACAAAGATCGGTATGGGTATGAAGACGAAGACGAAGACGAAGAAAAAGACGGTGAAAAAACGGATAATTCCAACAGCGAACCGAGGCGGTGTATTGCCGATTTTACTGATATTGGGCGCGCTCGGATCCTTGATCGGTGGAGCGATCGGCGTGGCAAAAGCGGTGAACGATAGCAAAGCCGCGCGGCATCAGCTGGAGGAGCTGCAACGCAATAATCGCGCAATGGAAGGTTTCGGGCTTTATCTCGCTCCGTACAAATATAGACAGAGATTGTATTTCGGCCCGTACAAACGTGGACAGGGCGTGGTAACGAAGAAAAAAAAACGTCAAAGAGATGTTAAATATGCCTACGGGCGTGACAATGAACATACAATTAGAACAACTAGCAAAACGTATGCGTATACCATTCTTTAGAGGTGTTTTTATGCGTGATTCTTTACCAATCGGTGGTATACGTCGAAACGAGAGTGGCATCGTGAATTTGGATAACACCAAAGAACCAGGTACTCATTAGGTGGCTTACGCAAAGAGAGAGAATCGGGTTATATATTTCGATAGTTTTGGCAATCTTCGACCACTGAATGAATTGGTGTGATATTTCGGGCTGAACGTGACGAATATACAGTACAATCACAAACCTGTTCAAACTTACGATCAGAGTATCTGCAGACAATTGTGTCTGCAGTTTCTTCGTATTGTCGACGACGATC
>NW_026099084.1:0-21482 GCF_021464435.1 Cataglyphis hispanica | reverse complement strand
TGTATCACTTTGTTATTTTTGCAATAATTTTCGAGAAATTAATTAAAAAGGATTGGAAAGGCCAATGCGCGCGATGAAGCGAAGGAAGAACGAGAACCGTCCTTTCTTGCTACGCGCTAATACTCGCGCGCATTGGCCGATCCTTTTTAATTAATTTCTCGAAAATTATTGCGAAAATAGCAAAGTGCTACAGGACTTTTCTCTTCAGTTTTACCTGCTCTATCTCTATGGACGGTGATGCGATTGACGCCGGTCACCCTGTATACAGGGTCATCAGGTATCATAATTATAACATTTCACATAACATAATTTTATACATTATTTTATTGAATAAAAATTAAATAGTTTAGTTGTTTTAAACCATATTGTTTGACGTAAAAATAATTATTATTTGGAATAATGCTTTTTAATTAAATAATATTTGTTTTATTACACTGAATATACATTAAGTTATATTGTTTGATGGAAAAATAATTATTATTTGAAATTATAATTCATTCGCTTACCGCGATGCGATGTGCTATTCACCATATACATATTCAAGTTTCTGTCATAAAAGCGTATATATGACAGAAACTTGAATATGAGTATAGTGAATTGCACATCGCATCGCGGTAAGCGAATAAATTATAATTTCAAATAATAATAATTATTTTTCCATCAAACATACAACAATATAATTTAATGTATATTCAGCGTAATAAAACAAATATTATTTAATTAAAAAGCATTATTCCAAATAATAATTATTTTTACGTCAAACAATATGGTTTAAAACAACTAAACTATTTAATTTTTATTCAATAAAATAATGTATAAAATTATGTTATATGAAATGTTATAATTATGATTTTATAACGAAACAAATATAAATGAAACAAATAGATGTTTTAAGTTTAAAGAAATCTTTTTCTCTGTGCATGTAGGGTACATATATATCACCGTATATACATATATACAATAATAATTATATCACCGTATGCGGGTTAGCCTGATTAGAAAAGTTCTATACTATTTTGCGATTTTTGCAATAATTAAAGGGAAATTAATTTTAAAACATCTGTAAATTTGCGCGAATATAAGCGCGTGGCGAGAAAAGAGATTTTAGGCCCAATTACACACATGTTATTTTAGCTTTAAGTGAAACTTAAGACTTTTAACTTAGTAATAAACAATATTAATTGGCTTTGGACTTTACATATTACTATAGATTATTTAATCATTGATTAACTTATATTTTATAACACTTTTCTCTTTTATTATAATGCATACTCATTTACTGATCAAATTTGATCCTTATTTTAGCAATCATTTATATGGGCAGCATAAGTACTGATTTTTTTAAGAATCTTAACTCTTAATTGTTTGAAATAGAAAATACAACAAATTTTAACAAGATGCATCGTACTTTGATTTATTAATTCATTTGAATATTCAAAATATGTATATCTGATAAAATTCTACGGGCTAATTTATCGGATATACATATTTTGAATATTCAAGTAAATTAATAAATCAAAGTACGATGATGCAACAATATATTTCAATATTGCAACACGCACTTCTTTCGTTTCAAAGAAATATATTTAATAAATCATATATCTCTTTTATTAAATTATAATATGTAAAACTACTATATAAATTGTAAAGCATCACAAAATTATGTTATTTGTAATATGTAAGTACATATTATTATTCATATGTTTTATTAAACCTTTGCTGTCCAAAGAAATATAGCATCTTGTTAAAATTTGATGGCTAAATGTGCTTCCTTGTAATAAATGTCTTTTACTCGTTGAATTAAATAACAATTCAACAAAAATTAATAATAAAAATTTTTCTTATGTTTAATACTATTCGGAAATAAGAATCAGATTTTTGGAACTATAATATGAGTAACTGTAACAAAAACGTTTTTATTTTTCTTTGATTTGTAAATTTTATAATAGTTATAATTAATTAAATAATTATAACTCTAATTATAAGGAATCACAAATTGTTATATACATTAATAGAGAAATTTTACTAATTTATATTTCTACATAAGTTTTCAATTGATTTTTCTGTCCATAAATAAATGAATCTGTTAAGAATATATATTATTATAGAAAAAGAGAAAAGTGTTATTAAATATATAAGTTAATCAAAGATTAAATTATAATCTAAAGTCTAAAGTCAAAAGTCAAATAATATTGTTTATTACCAAGCCAAAAGTTTTAAGCCAAAATAACATCGGTGTCTGGGTTTAAAAATGTCTTTTCTCATCATGGGTTTATATCCGCGCAAATTGATAGATGTTTTAAAATTAATTTCTCTTCAATTATTGCAAAAATCTCAAAATAGTAAAGGACTTTCCTGACACGATCTAACCTGCTCTATCTGCATACGGTGATACAGTTGTTACTTCGCGCCTACACCCTACATACATGTAAATATACAAATAGATATTTAAATGCGTTATAAAGTTTTAAGTTTTTATATTTTTATGATTTTCAAATAATTTTTTTAAAAATTAATTAACAAATAAAATATTTAAAAAAAATAAAATGTTTTTAAAAAAATATGTAAGCGAGTGAACGTGTGAAAGGAACGTGTGACGAGTCAGGAAAGGGTGAAATTAATATACAGAACTGTGAGCCACATAACGTCTGTATTAAAATTAATAAATAATTACAAGCGTTAATCGAGTCTAATTAAACAGTACAATTCCCGCGAGCGACGGATAGTTCCGCGAGCTACGGAAAGTTCCGCGAGCGACGGAAGGAATTTTGTAGCAAATATTCGCAAGCTACGAATACTCTCAGAAACGCATAAATTCGCGAACCACAAGCGATGGTGTGTAAAGAAAAGCGAGCTTCTTTAACTTTACAAAGCGAACGTCTCCGTACAAAGATTCACACACTTTCACGGAAAGATCTCGATTGAGTGCGAGCGGCGGTCTCCCGAGAGGGCTTATATACTATCGTGAACTCGAAAAGTTCTAGAATTTTCGAGAGGCGGTTTTTCGAACGATCGGGTCGACTATAACAATGATTTGCGATAATAGAACTAAAAATGTTGTATTTTTGTTTCTCTCGGATGATCGCTGTGAGGCCCGCAGCGATATCATATCAATGCCGCGGGGCCTCTCGTGATTTGCTATGCGAGACTGACATAGCGCTATCTAATAAGCGCTCTGTTCGGGCCTGCAGCGAACGCGCTAAATTTAAGGCGCGCTTGAGCCGCGCATTATCGCGGCGCCGAGAATTCGCGCAGTTAGTTGCTTGCATTTGCGAGCATTGAGTTCGATTTCGAACAAAATAAAAAAACGTTACTAAAACCGTTAAATGAAATAAAATTTTTACCAAGAATATTATTTAAGTAGAAATTTAATATTTTTGACGCATAACAATAATTTTGGTTACTTTAAATTCCAAAAAAATGTTTTTAATTTTTTTCAAATTTTTATCAATACTAAAAAGTTGCATAATTATTTGATGCTTTACAACTGTGTATATAAGTTTGAACAAACAAAATATTGGGGAGGTCCCGTTTGTCCACATTCCCGATTGCCTACAGCTTCGTTTGCCTACAACGTTTTGCCGACAGCTTCAATTGTCGACATTCCCGATTGCTTACAGAGCGATTGCCTACAAGCATTATTGTACACATATAAAAAATAAAAATACAAACGTACGTTTGTACACATGTCATTATTGTACACATACACATTGGAAACATGATATTATTGCGCATATACACATTGTACACATTCGTATGATGTTATTCGACGACTAACTCTTTTTTTAAATAATTATGTGTGAAATCAATTGTATTATAATGTAAAGCAAAGTTCACCCAGCCTATCGGGATGGAGTGAGTGCGGGAGGGGGGCCAAAGGCTCCTCTTGCACCCCCGTCCCCCCTTTCATTAGTATGTGTGTGTGCGTGCGCGCGCGTGCTTCCTGTCCATGCATGTACTTTGATATATTTCAAACTTTAAATAATTAATTAAAAATTAATTATAAATTAACAAACAAAAATAAAAACACAATCACCTACAAACAAAATACAATCGATTTTACATCTATTTTTGTAATTTTATAGTACATGTCGGCTATTTTCATGGTTTACAATTAAATAATTAATTAAAATATTAATTATTACTTATACTATGTAAGCAAAGCCTAGACGAAGCCTTCTCAAAAATCTTGCATTTGAATATATTGAATATATTGTTTGAATATAGTGCTATAATATGCACATTTTTGATTTGTTGTTGCTTAACCGTTGAACTTTGACAATGTATAAAATGCATTTTAATTAGTCATATGGTTGTATTGTCTATCACTCATTTTTCTCGGAAGTGACGCTGTTATATTTTGAGTAGTTATTATACAGTTCATACCTGATTTAACATATAGTATGGCATGTTTCGCTCTATGATATAAATTATCATCGAATTATCCAGTTTTCATAGTTCTGTTGTTACTAACATCGTTTTATAGTATTAATTTCAATAAAAAAATTATTTAAAAATTGAACGTGGTTAGTACAAATTTTTCTATTTCACATATCTTTTTTTAATTTTTAGTAAATAATCTTAAAGATTTTTTCTGTGTGTAACTGAATCATGTGCACAATATAGTGCGCATACTTAGAGCATATATAAAATAATGTTTATATATTTATGTCTTCTTTTTGTCTAAATATTCTAAACATCTGCGTTATGTTTTTATTCTGCTAATTTTTTTATTTAATCTGCTTTTCTATCTTAAAACTCAAAATACAAAAATTTTTTGCATTGTTTAATAATAACAATGCTATATTTTATGTTTTTACTCCCGACTGCTGCCAACCGTAGGTTGGTGAAAACGAGGGAGTATGCGTTTCACCGAGCTCGGATCCTTTATCATCGGAGTTCTCGATAACTACAGCGTAGTTTGATACAATCTTTTAAACATAAGGTTGTTATTAATCAAGGAAGATAAAGAGCGTACTATTATCGTTATTTATTTTATTAATAAAAAGTGAAAAAACAACATGATCTCCTCTCATTGGCTGCCGATTATATCTAAGAAGCAAAATGATTCACCAATGAGGTTCATTCTAAGCATGCGTCTAGAGAATAAATTGGTAACATTTGTATTTACATGTCGAAGTGATAATGGCGGGATGATGTTAGGTTGAACGTAACCAGTCACACGTGTTGTTGTGTCAACAGTGTATAGTGTTGTGTCAACAGTGAAATAGATATATAGATATATAGGAGGAATAATTATTATATATGGATATATCGGAAAATATGAATTCACAAGTAAGTTTTTTCTTCCTTCTTTTTTTCTATTTATGATTATTTATTTTTTTGTATTTCTATTTATGATTATTTATTTATTGTTTTTTTTTATTTTCTATAGGAAGAAGATATGACATACATGGAAAATATGAACATTTCTAAAAAAAAGTATTCTGTGTAGATATAATTAATGTCTACGCAGACAGAAATATACGTATACCCTGTATATATATATATATATATATATATATATATATATATATATACAGGGTATTCTGCAAAGATTGTGCCAACGCTTGTAAGCGGGTAGAGGACAGTAAACTGAACAGAAAAGTCTTTTACCATTTTGCAATTTTTATAATAATTATTGAAATAATAATTAAAAAGTATAATATATATATATATATATATATATATATATATATATAATATACAGGGTGTCCTGCAAAGATTGTGCCAACGCTCGTGAGCGGGTAGAGGACAGTAAACTGAACAGAAAAGTCCTGTACCATTTTGCAATTTTCACAATAATTATTGAAATATTAATTAAAAGGTATTGGCGAATAAGCACGCGTTTCGCGCGGCTATCGCGCGGCTAGACCATGGGACGCTTTAGGCGTGACAACGCCGAGCGTCATAGTGTCGCAAGGCAATGAAAAGTTTGGCCTCGCGACGAGAGGGATACGCGAGAGACCAACCTGTTCAGTTTACTGTCCTCTACCCGCTCACGAGCGTTGGCACAATCTTTGTAGGACACCCTGTATATGTATATATATTGTTACGTCCAGACCCTTTAAAGTCAGAGGCAGCGGGAGGGCGTAACCTATTTAACTCCGCTAGACAAATGCTAGACAACGAGTGTCTCGGAGACGAACGAATTGACCGGGGCCTGAGACAGGTCAACGACCGGAAGAGTCGCTTTTACTCTGTCAGTAGGCCGTTCGTTCGGTGGTCCCCTTTTCGGTAAAGGAACTAAATCCTTATTACCCAGGACGGGACCTTGTGCGATCTCGGGATATGAAATAGGGAACGGGTTAAACAAGAAAAAGAAAATTATTTATACATCAAATTTTCACATCTATTTTATAATAAAAAGAAAAGTAAGAACAAAAGAACAAATTATATGGATTATCTAAATAAACATTGTTACTTAGTTTATTACTTAGTATATATTGCTTATTAATTATTTCTTATTTAGGTGTTTTTGTGTGTATGTGTGTGTGTGTGTGTGTGTGTCCTATGGGATTTTCTCTAGGATACATGTAGAAGGGAGAAATTGCCTCCAAAGGACTTCGATAGGAACAGCGACGGGATATTTACACCCCGGGACGAACCACGGGATTACGCTGTCGGGTAGGCCCTCCGTCAATGCGGTCCGCAACTCTTTGAGATCCACCGGGCCGGGCCCTATGCGGACGATTCCGTCTGGAAGTGGGTCGTAGATTGGAGGAAGCTGGCCCAATATCCAGAGGCGGAACTGGTACTCGGACAACCTTTGTCGGTTGGGTTTCGTTTCGGATCGAGACGTGTCCTCGGTTTCTGAGGATACTTCCTCTGGGTTGAATCGGGAAGCCAGGGAGAGAGGTGATTCGGCTTCGTTGTTGGTATCCCGTAGTTCCTCGAGGTGGTCTTCTTGGTAAAGGGGGCGATGAGGGGAAGAATAGGGGGAGTCGCTTAAAATTATAATAGAGGGGGTGGGCGACTCTGATCTTAAACAGGTAGGGGGAGGTGGAGGAGAAATAGCAGGGATTGGGGAGTGAGGAGTGTCAACTGTAGATAGGTTAATATTAATGTTAACGTTAATGTCGTTTGTAGCGTTAATTTGACGTGGTTCCGCCTGAGCCCGAGCCAATCTCTTCCTAAGCCGTCTATTCCGACGGTTACGCGCGCGTTTCACCGACGTACGGGAGGATTGCTTTCGGTTTACTCCTTCCACTGAGGGAGGATATAATAATAAAAATAAAAACCATTTGGCGATATAAAGAAATCCGAAATAATTCTTGGAATTTGTTTAAAGAAAAGTAAATAATTTTAGTCTTGCATAGTATTATTCATTATTTTAATCATTAGATTTTTTGAATAAATACTCAATCTTATATTTTTTTTAATAGGTTTTTATTCGATATTAATGTTAATTTAATAATATTAATTTATATTAATTTAATATATATGTATTTGAATTTTATATAAATAATACGTGAGTTAGAACTCGCTAGGAGATTAATTTAAATTGGGGATTGCACTTGGGGAATGCGAACGAACTTGATAATTGATAGAAAGAGAGAGTGAGAGAGTCACGGGTAGCTCCGCAAAATGCGAACGACCCTTGGTGACTGACAAAGAGAGAGTGAGATAATGAGAGGCACGGGTAGCTCCGCAAAATGCGAACGACCCTTAGTGACTGATAAAGAGAGAGTGAGATAATGAGAGAGTCACGGTTAGCTCCGCAAAATACGAACGACTCTTGGTGACTGATAAAGAGAGAGTGAGATAATGAGAGAGTCACGGTTAGCTCCGCAAAATACGAACGACTCTTGGTGACTGATAAAGAGAGAGTGAGATAATGAAAGAGTCACGGTTAGCTCCGCAAAATACGAACGACCCTTGGCGACTGATAAAGAGTTTCGGAAGTGTGGGAAGTAGAAGAGAAATGTAATAATAATAATTTAATTTTAATAATAATTCTAAATTGTTAATAATTGTAGTATTTCGAAAGTATTCAGTAGAAATTTAGTTAAGTGGTTAAACCCAAGAATTACTTTGGACTAATTAGTTAAAGGATTTAAGCACTTACTACTTATCGAGTGCGATGATATTTGGTTCGTAAAATGTAATCTGGTAGACCTTGGCTCGCGAGCTCGTCGGATGGAAGTTGAGTCTCTCAGCACTGTAAAGTTCTTAGTTGGTTCGCAAAGTCTTTATAACACAAGATGCACTATAATAAAATTTTGAATCGAGAGACGGGTTACTATAAAGTTCTCAGGTCCTTAGAATAATTCTGCGGCGCAAAGTCTTTACACAGCACACGATGCACTTCAACAAAATTTTGACCAAGTATATCTTGGAGTGAGATGCAGTTAAGAGACTGGTAAACTTTTATGAAGGAAAAGAAAGTTAGAGAGTGTGTCGCGTGGTCTTGTCCGACGTTTATTAAGCCTTTTGCTCCTCCTCTTCATTGGTTTGTTAATCTATTTTAACGAATAATTGTTTCTAATCACTCCGATTTTTCCTAGGGCGTTGCTCTAGATTTTTAGATCATAGGTATTGATGAAGACCTTCGCTGAGTTTTGACCAATGGAGAGTAGTTGCTATAGGGTAAGGGTAAGGCTTTCGTTTTACGGATTGAGTCATGCCCAGTTTGCTTTAATCACCTAAGTTGACATTTTACTTGAAAT
The DNA here is from genome assembly GCF_021464435.1 of Cataglyphis hispanica. Lineage (NCBI taxonomy): Eukaryota > Metazoa > Arthropoda > Insecta > Hymenoptera > Formicidae > Cataglyphis > Cataglyphis hispanica. The sequence continues at coordinate 12,813 of NW_026099084.1, read as the reverse complement.
TTATGATAAACAGATAACATAAGAGGGTGGTCTCGCAGGCAAGCATGTAGTGTCAAATGTCGCGAGTTTTCAACTCCGGATCATCTGTGAATTGTTCTGGACCTCGCTCTTCTTTTTTGCTTAGAGTTCTTGGGTCTGATACTCGAACTTGAGCTTGAATATCTCGCTGTCTGTTTGTCATTCGCTTCCACATGGTTTTAGATTTCTAACGCTTGACCGTCTGTTATCTTTTGTTTAAAATTCTCGAACCTTCAGAGTTGTAACGTTTAAATTTATAGATCTGCTTTTATATTTGACTTTCGACAGCGAGATTACACAGTCTTGCTTCCCAGACTTCGCCTGCTTATTTTTTCTGTAGGACGTAGATTATTTCTTAGAACGTAAATTTATGTCGCTAACGGATTTTCGATGAAAGAAAACAACCATGCGGTCTGCTAGACGCAATAAATTATATATTAGGAAAAAAAATATTCGTGAAGTCTACCGGACATAACAATATATATATATATATATATATATATATATATATATATATATGCGCATATAAGTATATACATATATATTGCGACGGCTTTTCCCTTCGCGAGCTCGGAGCGCGTCCGCCGTCGCGATCTCTCCGTCGCGCGGATGTTTCGTTGCGCCGGCGAACGGGAGTACGATTCGCCGGTCGGGAGATACGGGAAAAGGTCGATCGTCGTCAAAAACACAAGGAAATCGAGAAATGGTTACACGCCGGGAAGGAACGGGATGGAAGGTGTTCCGCGCGTGCCGTGACGAAGCTTTAATACTCGCGAGAATTGCAATTGGGCGCCAGATACGGTCTTGCACGTATCAATTTTCGTCGAATACGCGAGATAAGCGCGAAAAAGACGCGAAGAAAAAAGTCGATTTCGTCACGGGCGGACTAGCTCACCTAACGGTAGAGGGGCAGGGCGGATGTTGAACTTACGCGATATGGAAGCAAGAGGCCACACAGATAGAGCGACAGACACGTGAAAACGAAATTAAACTCGTCAAGCGTAACAAATAAATAACAGCTTTATTAATTTAGAAACGGTGCGTCCGAATGATAAACAAAGATAAACGGAGTTATGCCCGATGTCGATAATTTTGCAGAAGCGAGACTGGGCGTTTGAAACGACTTAGCGCCACCGAAACTAAGACGCCGTTAAATCATAATCGGTCGGGCCAAGGCTCGAGCGCCATTACACCAGGTCGATTATCGGACCCCTCGTGGATCGATAATATTCCGCTCGCTGTTCGGACATGCTATGCAAGGACCACATGCATCCGGTGCACCTCTAACATGCACCGCGCAGACGTCGCTCGAAACGCTCCATACACTATTACGCATTAATCGCGAATTCACTCGATCGCTAATCCACTTCGAACGAGGCATTCGACACCCATAAACCGAATTAATTTCGCGCGAAACACACTCACACTCGACGACTAACCGACGACATACATGATCGCGAAACACACTCACACGGCACGACAGACTACTCACACATACCGGACTTAGACGCTAGACGGGCGACAGATTTCGCGACTATCAGATTACGCCGTATTATCGAACCGCGATCTCCAGAGAGACGACTTACGCTGACTCTACCGCACGATATAAATCGAATCCGCGAAACCAATGATCCAGACGCTTCGGGGCTCGCTTCGCTTGCAGACGTGGCCGTGTCACAATCGCAATTTCGCTAATGCTAACGCGATAAACACCAATAATTTCGAGCCGAGCTCGAACGCACAAATAACGCGAAATCGCGGCCACGACGGCAGAACGAAGGATTCCGAACGCGATCGCGCGTGACTACTTTATAGCGGGATAACCTCACCGGTAACGACGCTCTTCCCTCGGGAATCCGGGGGCTCTGCAGCTTCCTCCCGTTCGGCCTCCCGAGATCCAGCCGCAATCCTTCCTCAACCTCGGTGCTCTCAGCCGGGATCCCTCCTCGCTCTCGCTCACGCTTCACAAAATCGCTCTCGAATATCGTTCTCGCCACGATACGTCTTTCGCCTTCCTACGCTCGCGCCAGCCTGACCCGGGAGCACCGCGATCTAGAATCGGTAACGCCGGGCCAGCCGGGGATGCGCAACCGGGGTGCGTGTTATCACGGCCAATCACGCGATAACACGCGAGGCCGCTGCCTGACGGCACGCTCATGATCGTACCGGGGGCGCGCGCACCCCGAGATCGCGATCAATATATTTTCCACGGGGCCCTTCGGAGAGGGCCTTGGCGAGTTCCGCCGGGATCTCGGAAACGAGGACGCAACGGTGTCCCTCGCCGACCTCCTCTTTTTCCCGCTGTGTCTCGCGGCGGTGAAGCTCCTTCGGGATCCTTCAGGATACGTCTTTGCACGGTCCTGCGTCGAGGCGCGAGGATCCCCCTCGTCCTCTCGCGCTTCTCGCCACGCTGCTGAATTCGGTTGATAATTCCTTTGCTGTTTTTCTTTCGTCCTCCCGAAGGTCCTCTTCCAAGTTGTTGTTATCTTTGTTTTTGCTGCGGCCGTGTTCGCTTCTCCGGTAAGGCTCCCGTGTCGTATCGAAATAAGGAAATAATATCATAATTAAAAAATGAAATATATCCGACAAATAACGCCCCTCTGGAGATTTCGGTACGGCTCTAATGTTTTGAGACTGGCGCGGATGCGTTTTCCGCGCTCAGCGATCGGAGAGGGATCCGGCGGACGTGCGCGGGACGGCAACGTCACACCATATACATATATACATATATATATATATAATATAATATGGCTCATTTGGGTATGATAAATCAAAGCACTGTCTTCACAGATGTATTTGTTAATTACATAGTAATACATATCTTTACTCAATCTTCTAATATGTCAATAGTACGAAATCATTATTGTTTCAACAGACACTGCACATTGAGAGAATGAACGTTGATCATTCCATCCAAATCACAAGATTCTATTAGCGGAGACTATAATATTGAACTCTCGATTAAAAGATTCTTGTGCTTTGTAAGTAGATTCCCTCCAGACAGTCGACGCAAGCTGGATCTCTGATTTGCAAATTAATTCGGATCTATTACTTTTGCCTGCTTAAAATGAAAATAAACATGATATAATGTTATATTAATATTAAATAGGCAGCGTGACATTAAGATCTTCATTCATACAGCAATCTTACCAATATAATTGTCATCATCAGCTCAGTCTTTCTTTAGGTTGAATGAGCAGTCAGAAAATACAATACTTAAAAACATTATCTCATACTGTAATTGCACAATAGTCATGCGTATGTAGACCCAAAAATGCATTATTTATAGCATACAGATCCCATTGTAAAAAAAGAGATTGATTAATGACTTGAAAATTATTAGGCTTGTTACATATAAATACTCTTATTATAAAATATGAAAATATAACAGAAATATTCACTTCTAATTATAATATATTTTATTATTATATACATCCGAGAACTTGTTCTCCATCTAAATACTCACGCTCTTTCATGTAAGCAAAGAATACTTACTTAAGGGGATCCTTAAGCGATTGGCGAACTCCGATGGGTTAGCGCCCTCATCTAAACGTAACTAAATTTGCCGATAATACCGGCAATTTGTAGTTCCGCTATTATCGATAGTATTAAATTAAGGCCCGGTTCCACAAATTCGAGTTTAAACTGAGTTTAAATAAACGGTCGTTAAGTTTAACACCACAGTTAAACTAGTATTGCGTTCTACAATGTGTTTTTAACTGTAGGTTACATAAACTTATACTCTGTATGAAGAAAGTCTTAAAAATTTTACTTTCTTCTCAAACACGGAATGTGATTGGTTAATAATTAATGAAAGGCGGGAAGATGAAACAAGCACACTGTAATCTCATGTACAGGTTATGTGCATGAGATCACAGTGTGCTTGTTTTCATCTTCCCGCTTTTCATCAGAGAAATACAGTAAAGTGTCGAAAGTGCAATCTAATAAAAAAAGATTACCCAATTTTTCAAATGTAGAAAAAATAAAACTAATCGAATTAGTAGAGCAAGAAAAAAATATCATTGAAAATAAAAAGACTGATAACGTAAGTGTAAAAGACAAAGAGAAATGTTGGATAAACATCACAAAGAAATTTAACAGTGTTATCTCAATTGTATCTCAGGACATCGAGATATGGGTTGTCTAAAAAATTGTTGGGACAACTTGAAAAAAAAACTTGTAAACATTATGCTGAAATTCGTAGTGAACTTTTCAAAACAGGTAATATATCTTATTAAATATTAATTTTATTTATTTTATTTAGATTTTAAAAATATTAATGTAAATCATTGTATACACGTGTCACATAAATTCAATAAATCGTACACAGGTGGTGGAAAATGAATATCATCGGAGATGACCCTATTGCTGAAATGGTCAAAAATATTATTCAGCCATCGGTTGAAGGTTTACAAAATAGATTTGACAGCGATTATATGCCAGGTATGCTATAAAATAATTTTATATTTTTCTTAGAACATTTCTAAAGTCAATAGATTTAAAACTTTGTAATTGAAATAAAAGAATATAAAGATTTAATAATATGTGATGTATCGTAGACACAGATGATCTACAGTACAGCAAAGAATTGGAAAATAAAGACTGTTATCAAGTTGAGGTATACATATATATTTCAAATATTTATTTATTTCATATATATTTGAAATTAAAAACTCTTGTTTTAAAATACTTGTATTTATTTTAGATGCTAGAAGAAGAAAATTTAAATGCAATAACTTGGGCTGAATGGACACCAGCTAAGCTGAGTTCTGAAAAAAGCAAAGAATTGCAATTTTCAAACAACAATGAAAATAACGATAAAACTGACAACTCATTGTCATTTGAAGATATCGAAACATTCTGTACACAATCTTCTAGTAAGAAAAACTGTGATCCTCCAACAAATAATTCATCACAACCAAATTTGAAACGTAAGAAATCAAAACAGCTTGAAGTAACTTCTTCCAAACAAAATGAACAGTTTTATGATCTTGCACAATCTAAATTAGAGTTAGTGGAATTAATGAAAGAAAATTTTCGTAAAATATTGCCAATACAAATATCAATTTACGAAAAACAATTAGAAAAAGAAAAACTTTATGTTGAAATGCTTAAAAAACAATTGAAATTTTATGAAAAATAAATTTGTTTCTTTTTTCCTTATGTCTACAGTTTCAATTTGAATCATATTGAGCATGTTCTTATGTTAAAAGTTTTTATATTTATTGAAATTATTATTTTATTTTATACTGAATACCAAAGAAACTGTAAATTTTTATTTTAAAGTTTATTTCAAAGAAACTATAAATTTTTATTTTCAAGTACCAAAGAAGATTCTTTATTAATTTTTATTGATAGGTATCAGTAAGCAAAATATATAATGAAATAATTTATTTTCTGTTAATTAGATATGGTAGTTATATAGATTCTATTAATTCTAATTTAGATCATATTTAGATCATTTAACGTACGTTAAAAAATTTCGATATTTATAATATGCATTCATTAAAATAGTTTTGTTATTTTACTTTAGATTAAGTATCTATACTAAGTATTTTGTATCAAATTATCTTACATTACATACCAAAACAAAACTAAATTGTTAAATTTTGAAGTATTAAAAGAAACTAATATACACAATATGTAGAAATAAGTATTTATTTTGTTATTATACATACATATTGTTATATATACATAAATAAAAGTTTTATATTTGATAAAATTTTTGTTTATTTTTTCTCATGATATCCAGATAATTCAATTTTGTTAAGATACTTTTTGCAATAGCCTATATATTTTATAATTGGATCATTCAAAATGTAACATTTCTTATATCTAATGTCAGTGGATGTTTTGTGACATTTAATAAAGTCATGATCCCGTTTTTATAAAAATGACCTATCTCGTCAAATTTGTGTAAAGGCTATATTTGTTTTTAACACCAAAACTGATTACTCTATAATAAACTGAAAAAATTCAATATGTTAAAATAATAATAAATTTTTAAACTATTTTTTAGGTAAATTAATAATAAAGTAATAATTTAAAAAAACTGATAATTTATCATTTTTATAGTCTTAAAAAAGTTACATAGAAGAAAATTTAAAATCAACTTTATTTCAATTTTTTAAAGAATATATTAATAATAATGATAAATGGCATATATTATTTTTACGAAACATTTGTATTGACAATATTATTATTTATTATCATTATAATTTGATATATTTTGTCTCATTTAATAATAAAATATTAAATAGTTATACCATACAAATATACTATTTGTAAATACGTAACTTACGATAATCTTTCTCTTACCTTTGGAAATAATCGTTGATTAATATATGCCGCATTGTTATCATGCCGTTATTATTATCGAGCCTATCATTTCAACAAGGTATATTTCCATTTTGTAAAATATCTTCCCATGGAGCAATTGTAATGTTGGATCATCTGCTGGTAATAGATCTCCAGCACGTCGAGCAATATTATGCAACACAGCAGTTGCAACGATTATAGGTAATACTTTATCCACTTTTTGAAATCGAGATCCAAGTACTAAAATAGGAAATCTCCTCTTCCATATTCCGAATACACGCTCAATAGTATTGCGTGTTCGTATATGCGATTCATTATATAACTGTTCTGCCCGAGTGCGTGGATTTTTTAAAGGAGTCATAAAATATGGACGAACAGAATAACCACCATCACCTAAAAGCAAAGAATTTTCAAACATTCCACCTTCGAATAAGGCTCGTATCCTGGAATTGTTAAATATTGTAGCATCATGCACTGATCCTTGCCAACGGGCCACAATATCTGTTATCTCTAAATTAGCATTACAAATTGCTTGAACATTTATAGAAAAGTATCCTTTTCTATTTCTGAAATATTCGGCGTCGTTTCCACCTGAAATAAATAAATAATATCAGTTAATATTTGTAATTAAGAATGGAAATTTTATGCAACAAGGATCAAGGTAAAAAATAAATCAATCTATTATAAAAAATAATGAATAACAAATGAACAATTCTAGGAATGTAGAATGTATTTTCTATAAAAGCATATATTATTCTTTATAAAACAAGATAAACACCATATAAAGTATACCTTTGATGGAAAAACACATATTTCAGTGATTAATTAAATAAAAAATTATACATAAAGTAAAAATAAAAAGTTTGTTTTTAAATTCATTAAAAAAACAAAATAATTTTAATTTAAACTTTTTTTTAAAATTTTTTCTTCAGAATGTAATTTAAAAATTTATGTGTTTGTGTGCATGTGTGTCTGTTCTTACACAAAAATATGCACTAATATTTTTAATATAAATGTATATTTTATAAAATATTGGATATTACTCACCAAATGATTGTATTTTTATGTGAGTACAATCTATGCAACCTATTACTCTTGGGAATCCTGCAATCGAAAAACTTGATTTGTTCTCTCTTTATTTCTTCAGCAAGCATAGGAAACTTTATGTATCTTGGTCGAAGACGAGCAATAGCATTAGTCACTCGATGAATAATTCTGTGAGAACTTGTTTTGCTCACTCCTGAAAAATCTGCTACTGATAGTAAATGATTCCCAGTTGCATAGAATCTCAATGTTAGAAGGAGTTGGTTCATTGGAGATATGGCATGGTTTCTAGTAAACAAAAAGCAGTTTTACTATAATTTATATTAATCATTTTATCTCTTGTTTATTTATTTGTGGTCAGAATGTAAAGGATATTGAACTAAATAGTGTATACTTGAAAATTATCAACATAAATTTGTCAATAATAATATCAATTATTTTATATTATTGATTTGATTGAATTAAATATTTGACTTCTATGTATTATTGTTATTCTATTTTGTTGTAACAACATGTATCTGTCAAAGTAAAAATCTAATTATGTTTTAAATTAATTTTCTACTTACTGTTCTGTTTTATGAGAAATTTCCTGTTCAATTTCTGTTAATACTATAGTAACAGATTTCTTCGATAAACGAAATCGTACATGAAAATCAATATTATCAAATTCTTCAAAATATGATGGTCGTCTTCTTATTTTTTTCGGGCGTCGATTTTTTATTTCTATAAAATTTTCGTCTTCAGAAGATAACACGTATTCTAAAGCCATTGCTAATTCTCACCAATTATTTTCCACCAATTATTTTATTTTATTATTATGAAACACTTAAAAATTATAGAATAAATTTTCACGCTAAAATCAGTGCCATTGTAGTATTAAACTTCGTTTATATTCTTTAAACGCCCAAAATTCAGCGTTCAACTTTAACCGCAGGAAATCGATTTTAATCGAAGTTTAAGGCAGTGTGGAACGCAACATTTCTTTTAAACCAAGTTCAATGAGTTAAACCCCGGTTAAAGTAAATTGTGGAACTGGGCCTAATTCAAACATGCATAATAGAAGACGCAATTTTTGCATTGTGTTCCATATATTTAAATGAGAATATTACAATATATTTTTATTGCTTTATTTATCGTCTAGCATATATATCCAAACATATCTAAGCGTGTGATATTAAAATATATATGCATGTCTTTATTGCATTGAACACAATTTGAATATTGCTTACATAATAACGTGTACTCTTTTGTATATTTTTTAAGAGAAATGCCATTTGGACATTTGTGTCCATATTTTTATATGTACATGTTTATGTATACATATATATAATATATTATACACATACATACATATAATATTTTATATATGTATAAAATATTATATATATATATATATATATATATGTATATAATTGATATATATGTAAATGTTTATGTATTTGTAGTATAAATTTGCAAACATTTACAATACATTATATATTTATCTCAATCGTGACAAAATAATGAATTTACAATATTTTGAATATTGAATATTCGAATATCTTGAATATTGTAAATAGAGTAGGCCTCTCCATCGCCTATTCTTGTGAAACATAACAATATATTTTTTTTTGTCTCTGCAATAAAGATAGTCTTCGCATTGAGATTTTTTCTTAATATTTTTTTGCATATCATCATAAGCTTTATGAATACGATAATAAATATTTATCATCGTTAGTATATCGATATAACCGATATGATTGAGAGCGCAGTATTATAAACTTTTTCACCACATAAATGTGAATGTTTATATATTAGAAGGACGTAAGTATACATATTTTGAGATTTTTCCAAAATATTTTCTCCAGCTCACGAATTGATCGCCTCTGGTATTTATTTTACACACATGCAAATTGCATCTTGTGTGAAATAACCAGCTCTCGAATTGATCGCCTTTGGTATTTATTTTACACACATGCAAATTGCATCTTGTGTGAAATAACCAGCTCTCGAATTGATCGCCTTTGGCATTTATTTTACGCACATGCAAATTGTATCTTGTGTGAAATAACCAGCACACAAATTGAACGCATATGTTTTTTAACCAAAGCGCACATGCAAAACGTTAAATTTACATAATTTTCAATATGATTGATATATACTGATAATGTACAATAATTAAGTAATACTATAAAATAATAACTTAGTAATTCTGTAATGTGTGAAACATCTCAAAACATTTGGGAATATGTAGAGGAACTAAACATGTTTTACATTGCCAAGTTGTTTCACTTCTTATATTATGTTTTGTGCACACATGACTGAAACAGTTAAAGAATCTAACAATATACTGCGCGGTAACAATATACTTTCGCCGAAGACAGTTTTTGACGTCTCGGAGACGTCAAGTCTACAATGGCACATAAAATGAATGACGTCTCTCAGACGTCATTGTATGATAAGGGATTAATTCCTTATTTTTATCCTAACATTCTTATCCTTATTTTATAATATTGTCACTAAAATTATATATCATTTTTCGCTTATTTGTTTATACGTTAGTCATGCTGCTTTCTCTCTCTCTCTCTCTCTCTCTCTCTCTCTCTCTCTCTCTGTCTCTCTCTTTGTTCTCTTTCTCTTTCTCTTTTTTTCTCTCTTTTTTTCTCTGCTTATTCTTTATTGTATTCATTGCCATTACTATATTCTTTTATTTGTTTTATTTTTATTGTTTATATTTTTGTTTCCTACATGATAATAAATTAATTTATTCATCTTTATTTTATAGAGCATAAATGAAACATTGTATATTTGTAAATAAAAGTATTATACATGTGTGTGTGTTTTTGTATAAACATTTGTTGTATTTAACTGTAATAAAATAAAAAAAGAAAATAACTTGTATTGTATATCTCATTTATGTTGTATAAAATAAAAATACATAAATTTATTTATTTATTTATTTACGTGTAGAAAGATAAGAATAAAATAGAAGAATAAATATTGAACTAATATAAAAATATAATAATAGGAATGAAAGAATAATAAATGAACAAAAGAAGAGAAAGAGAGAGAGAGAGAGAGAGAGAGAGAAGCGTAAGTGAACGTATAAGTGAATATGCGAGACGCATAAAACGATACGTAGAACATAGTGAGCGAGCGATTAGAAAGAGACAGAGTGTATGATTGAAAAAAAGATAGAGAAACTGCAATAATGTTAGTGTATGCGTACTTTGCATACATGCATTTGCTCTACACACATGAAAGAGACGAAGATAGTACGAATATGTCTGTCTTTGTCATGTAAGATTGCAGCTCTGTCTATCGCGACATCACGCAACTAATCTACTGAGCTGTTTTACTCTTGAGCCTCGATCTCGCACACACACATATGCACGAAAATTTTAGATTGCATTATCTTTTTTTACAAAGCTTCTAAACTCATTTCTCTAAGTTCACTGATACTCTTTGATGAAATGCCAAGTCGGATTGTTACTGATTAGGCACGTGCAGATTACAAATTTTTTGTATTAAATAAATGTTGACGGCAGAAGCCGATAACTAAACTGTTTTTTGTAATTTTGTAATTTTTTTCACTTTTTATATGAAATCATATCTACCCGAGTACGTTATTATATATACTTTAATTATGGAAAAGGGTTTATCGATATTTATAATAAACAAAAAGATTATGCACATTAACTTAATATTCGCGTTTTGATCGATAAAACAGACCTTATGGATCCCCTTAATGTCACTTCGTATAAAAAGCAAAAACTTACAAATATATGTTTGATACTAATACAAATACGATAATGAGATATTAAGATAGTGAAATGCAAGGTTAAGATATCTGACACATACGTGCATAAACATCATCAAAGTTAGCCCCCTCACTTTGACTATTATTAATTTTTTTTCCAATTCTTTGGTAGTTCATTAGTAGTGTTTGGTATCGCATTTAAAATATTTAGTAGTTTCCTATTTTTTTTACAAAAACAAATAAATTTTTAATCTTTTTTTAGCCCCCTCACTTTGACTGTCATGGGTTTTTTTTACCAATCATTCGGTCGTTGATTGCTAATGTTTGATACCGCATTCAAAATGTTTAGTAATTGCCCGTTTTCTTAAAAAAAATTGTTAACAAATTTTTAATCTTTTTTTAGCCTTCGAATTGCAAATCATTGACTATCCAATTAGAGCAAAGTATCCAAGTAGCTACTTAATTCCGATTGGATGATAGACAATTTGCAGTACATAATCCGAATCCAATACGCGTCTGCAAGGCGTAGTGTGGAAATAAGTTTAAGCTGCTTTGCTCTAATTGGTCAATTTGCACCAATGGAGGAGAGGCAAAAAGAGATTGAGAGATTGAGAGACTAAAAAAAATCCATGACAGTCAAAGAGGAAAAAGCTAATAAAAGATTAAAAATTTGGTTATATTTTTGTAAAAAAACAGGAAATTACCAAATGTTTTGAATGCGGTACCAAATACTACCAACAAAACGAAAAACTACCGAACGATTGGTAAAAAAAAAAATTCATAATAGTCAAAGTGGGAGGGCTTTGGTGAAATGTGCAAGTAAGTAATGTCAGATACGAGATATCATTAAAGATCTTATGGGATTTAGTGTGACTGGAAAAAAAATTTGCTGTTATTTTAATCCATCCAGTTATTATCGAAAATGTATAAATTTTTTATGTAACTGCTTCAAGAACAACAAAATAAACATTTTATTGTAAAAGTAATGTTTTATTCACAATGCAAAAATTTACTTACCTACAGTAAGCAAACTTTTTTCAAGTAATATACTATTCCAAATTCTATAAGACCATGAGCCTTTAATGACATCTTGTCGGTATTTTTAATAATAAAATAATAACTGAATTAAAATAACTGTATGAATTAAATAATTTATCTAATTATTTTCAATGCAATCAAACGGCCGATAATGTCAACATTCTCCAGTTACCTCCGGGACCGCTGGGCCCATTTGATAGTCACAAAAATTTTTATTTTCCAGGACCACAGACGAGATACTATTAAAAACAATCAGCCCGGAAGTAATTGGAGAATATTTGTCAGTATCGGCCGTTTGACTACATCGGAAATAATTACATGAATTATTAATTTTGTAACGATGCATCCACCCATCGTTCCCGACACGTCGCCCGTCGGAAGTCTGCCGCCCGGCGAACACCAGCCGGGCAAGGGCAGAGGCGCTTAGCGCCCTATTTTTAACCTCTTAACCTACGATTTACGTTCGAGAATTTTGGGCCAAAAACGTAAACAAGTTCGCGCAGCCTTTGAGCCATTCGCACGACTTGTGTAATACGCTGATTGAGCCAATTGTAAATATTACGGGCATCGCTCGTGATAGGACGGTCGCGGTTTGTAAATAGCACAGACAAGGCTCGTGATGTATTCCTATTATCTCATCTCTTCGTATCCTGATC
>NW_026099083.1:0-1181 GCF_021464435.1 Cataglyphis hispanica | reverse complement strand
GTAATTATAATAAGATCAATAGTAATTATTATACGATGGTTGCTACCACGAATACGATATGATGAATTAATATATTAATGTTAAAAATTACTTTATCTTTAATTTTAATATATTTATTAACAATTTTGGGATTTAAATTTTTTTTAATAATAATAATTTAAATAAATATATTTTTAATTTAATTAATTTAATTTAAATAATTAATATATATATAATTTTATAAAAATTTTAGATCTTATAATTTTATAAATGTCAATAAAAATTTTAATTTCTTTCTTAAGGTTTCAAGTCATAATCTATAATTCAAGATCATAACCTAAAATTTATAAATTAATTAATTTTTAAAAATAAATAATTATTTCTATTTTATTATTATTATTATAAATTATTAATATTTAAATTTTAATATTGAATATTTAAATAATAATTATATATAAATTATATATTTATATTTACATTTATATTTATATTTATATTTATGTTTATATTTATATTTATATTCATATTTATATGTATATTCATATCTACAGAGTGTATCAAAACAAGTATAATTTTCGTATAATAAAAATGATCTTAGAAATCATTAAAGAAAACTATCCTTTAAAGACGAACGATTGTTCTAAATCACCACGCTACAGTGCTCGATCAGATGTGTGTGTGTGTGTGTGTGTATGTGTGAGCTGGTTTGGGAACGTTCGGGCGCGTTCCGGCTTGTTCGGGCTTGTTCGGGCTTGTTCGGGCTTGTTCGGGCGCGTTCGGGCTTGTTCGGGCGCGTTCGGGTTTGTTCGGGCTTGTTCGGGCTTGTTCGGCCTTGTTCGGGCTTGTTCGGTCTTGTTCGGGCTTGTTCGGGCGCGTTCGGGCTTGTTGGAGCGCGTTCGGGCGCGTTCGGGACCGTTCGGGCGGGTTTGGACGCGTTCGGTCGTGTTCGTGCGTGATCTTGAGCGTTCGTGTGTGTGTCTATGTATGAGAACGTTTACGCGTATTACATACATACATACACGTTTACACACAACACTTTCTTTCTTTTTCTCTCTTTCTCTCTCTCTCTCTTTCTCTCTTTCTCTCTTACTCACTTACTCTTTCTCGCTCTCTAATGCTGTTTGCTTACTCGCTCGCTCGCTCGCTCACTGACTCATTCACCCTCTCACTCGTTCGCTCACTCACTTATTCTTATCTTATCT
>NW_026099082.1:0-1186 GCF_021464435.1 Cataglyphis hispanica | reverse complement strand
GATCAAGAAGTTTCCGATATTGATAATGATACAGCAGAAAATAATTGTGACTTATTTGACAGCGATACGAAGAGAATATTTTGAATATACGAAGAGGACAAAAAAGAAAGAGATTTATAGTGAGTTCCGAAAGTGAAAATGAGGAAGAGATTGAAACTGCTATGGGGACGGAACTGTTTGGCAAAAAATAAAAGAAGGGTCTAATCGCGGAAGAGCACCGATTTATAATATTTTCAAGGAAATATCAGGACCGACAGGATACGCTAAACGAAATATTATAAAGGGCAGAGTTGAGTCAGCATTTTCTTTGATTATTGATCATAACATGATTGAATGTGTAAGAAAATATACGGAATTAGAGACATTTCGAGTGTTGAAAACGAAATGGAATGTATCTATTGCAAAATTATATGCATTTATTGGACTTCTATATGCACGGGGCGCATATGAGGCTAAAAATATGGATGTATCATATTTATGGAACACGAAATGGGGTCCGTCATTTTTCTCGACAATTATGAGCCGAAATGACTTCGCAGAAATCATGAGATTAATTCGATTTGACAACAAAAATCAACGAAACCAACACACGCTTACAAAACGATAAGTTCGCTTTGATCTCTGAAGTTTGGTACAAATTTATCGAAAACAGTCAAAACTGTTATAAACCAGGAGCATATCTTGCTATAGATGAACAATTGTTTCCTACAAAAGCACGTTGTAGATTTACTCAATACATGCCCAACAAACCGGACAAATTTGGCATAAAATTCTGGTTAGCTTCTGATGTAAGTAGTAAGTATATAGTAAACGGCTTTCCATATTTGGGAAAAGATGAAGGGAGAGAATCATCGGTCCCACTTGGGAAGTTTGTAACTTAATTAGCAGAACCATATACGGGCCATGGGAGAAATATAACAGCTGACAATTTTTTTACAAGCGCGTCATTAGCGAGTAAACTTCTAGCAAAAAAAACTACGCTTGTTGGAACTATCCGCAGAAATAAAAGAGAGCTACCAAAATTAGCGAGACAGGCAAAGGATAGTATGACACGCTTCTCAACAATATTATACAAATCGAATGATTTTATTCTTTCAATTTATAAAGCTAAACCCAATAAAAAAGTATTGATACTTAGTTCATGCATTCCGTTGAAATTGAAAAAAGTGACACTCGTATACCAGAG
>NW_026099081.1:0-1186 GCF_021464435.1 Cataglyphis hispanica | reverse complement strand
GCAATGCCCAAAAATAGTGGTCGAGTTCAAATTAAAAGAATTAAATTCCAGATTAAAGAAGCACTTCTTTGTTCCCAAGACTCTCTTCCTCATCTTATGAAATTGCAAAACTTAATTAACAATTCAGACATACCTGGTTCTGCATTTGATAAAGTTTCTCTTGATTTAGTAGGCCCTCTTCCAATCACAAATACCGGTAACCAATATATTTTGACTATGCAAGATTTATTAACTAAATATTCAGTAGCCGTACTATTAAAAGAAGCAACTTCTTTATCCATAGCCGATGCTCTTACTAAAAATTTTATTTGTATTTATGGCACTCCCAAAGCTATTCTTACTGACCAAGGAACTAATTTCTCTCCGCCTTAATGCGTAACTTAATAAAAAGGTTTAATATCCAACATTTTGAAACTACTGCTTATCAGCCACAATCCAACGGTTCAATTGAGAGATCACATCACGTATTAACTGAATATCTAAAAACTCAAGTCGAAAAAGAAAAAGAATGGGATAATTATATTAATATGGCAATGTTCTCATATAATACCAGCGTTCACGAAGGTACTAAATTTTCGCCATTTGAATTAATTTTTGGTCGTATAGTACGATTACCTTCCGCTCACACACCAATAGACGAAAATCTAGAAATAACTTATCAACAATATTTAACAGATTTATTTAATTAATTATATAATATTATATAATATATAATTATATAATATAATATATAAATATTAAATAAAATTAACGATATACAGGAAGAAGCACGTAAAAATCTTATAGCAGCAAAAGAAAAAAGTAAATATTATTATGATCGAAAAATTAACCAGCAAAATTTTCGCGTAGGATCATATGTATTTTTATTAAAGGAACCCACCATAGGGAAATTCTCTGATCAATATACGGGCCCTCATGAAGTTATAGAAATCTTACCTCAATATAATGTTAAAATTTTAATAAAGAATAAACCCCGAATTGTACACATCAATAAATTAAAATTCGCTCATGTTGAGCCAGGATGAAACAATGTGAATATTATTTTGGTTACAGATGCGTTGGCATTGCCAACGAATTATTATTTCAGAACAAAAGCATCCCTCTTTAACCGCACACCATCATCTGTGCTTTGCTTATTGTGCTAAAGTCCTGGGTTATCTTAAGATGGATAACAGCTCTATTCTTT
>NW_026099080.1:0-1197 GCF_021464435.1 Cataglyphis hispanica | reverse complement strand
GGTACGGTGTAACCTAATCTGAATATTTATCTAAAAAAATTACGAATAGCTTGTATTTTTTTATAAATTTATATTTTATTTAAATAAGAAAATTACGAACAACTTATAACTTTTTATAAATTTTTAAATTAAAAAATAAAAAAAATTAACTTAAATAACAATAATATAACTATATTTAATATAATATTCTAAGATAATAATATACGATATTATAAAAAATATAAACTATAAAATAAAAATAACAATTTTTTAATTTTTAATTATAGAATGCCATTGTTTTGCTATTGTATATTAATTTGATTATATGGCTTTTGGTGTAGGCAATTTTTATTCTACATGAAATAAATTGTCTCATAATTTTCAAATCTGATTGGTAGTAACTTGCAACAATTGTTAATAACTTGCATAAGAAATATTTTTTATGCAACATAATTATAATTGCTGCAACAAAAGCATATCAAGTTTTTTTGGCCAATTTTGGGTACGGTTAAATCAATTAAAAAAACTGAAAAATCAAGTATTTATAATAACTTTATATTTCTGGAAATGATTTTATATTGAAAAATGAATAACGTTAACAAGAGAGATAGTTGTGCTTCATTTAGTACTATTTTCATCACAAGATGATAAATTAATGAAAGCACAAAAATTTAACTTATGATCTGTTCCAACAACTAAAGTATTACTAGCTGGACATTTTTATAAAACGTTGAATGCTATACTTTATCATGGTTCATGTATTGATAAAGATCATTATATGAGTATATATAGAGAAGGAACATTTAATATTGGATCGAAGTTGATATTGAGCAAAAGATGTTTATATGAAGATGTTTATATAATATTTTTACAAAAGATAGCTAATAAATAATATATATTGGATATTATGAAATAAAGCAATAGTTATATAGAAGAATTTTTACTAGAAATTTTTATTAGAAATATATTTTTGTAATATCAAACTTGTGATTAATATTTAATAATTGTATTTCTACCAGTCCCACATAAAAGTACCACATGTCTCGTAATGTATCAGCAATTTCGTGAACAACGTTTCACGACCTGCATTATTCATGAACTGTAAAAAATATATCCTTACTATTCAAAATACAATAGTAGTATAGGGGCAACTATAGTGAGACAGGAATGTCCCCACTTTTCCCCCTTGGCGCCAGACCCCCGCTGTGATTCCTTCCT
>NW_026099079.1:0-1198 GCF_021464435.1 Cataglyphis hispanica | reverse complement strand
TCGTTGCCGAGCGCTTATTACGATGCTCCTGGCAACATACACCTTTCTAAACCTTCTCTTTCTATCAGAAATTTAGAATCATAATATAATCAAGTATTGATATTAAATAAAAGACTTTATTCCTTAGACAATTCTCATAATAAATTAATTCGATCTAACTAACTCTCTATTATTTAGTGTCCACAAATAATTAACTACCCTTAATTTCTATTATAATGTTCCTTTTCAAATCTTAATTCTCTAACTCTTACGGTGTCTAATTAATATATATATATATATATATATATATATATATATATATATCTTAAGCGGGAGCACACACTTTTGCATAAGCGCATAACAATAAGCATAAGGAAATTGATTGGTTCATTTTCTTATGCATACATTTGTGGACCAATCAATTTCTTTATGTTTATGGTTATGCGCTTATGCAAAAGTGTGTGCTCCCCGCTTTAAGTAACAAGCCCCTTGCATATGGTGAACCCGCAATACAAGCGGGCTTGCCGTAAAAACGCAACCATAATCGATATTTTTCTTTTATTATAATATTAAAGTTCTATTCTTTAAACCTGATTAACCTTCGAATTACATATACCTAATTGCATCTAGTAGGTAATCTAGGCCGCTTCTAACTCACTTCACTCTTAAGAAACGCTGTAAGAGTAAGAGAGATGGGTATATAAAAAAGTAAGGTAGAAAGATATCTCGGAGGTGAGGAGACGGCTCGGCGGAAAGAGAGGCGGGGTACGTATGGCGAGGGAGGCGTGGGACGGGGGGATGTCGCGCGCGTGCCGTCGTAGGCGAGGGGTGGAGGAGGGGCGAGGGGGGTTTGGTTTCGAGGGACGATTCGCGGTTTTCTTATCAGCTCGGCTTAGAACGCTATGCGTCTAATTAGAGGGCGATGCGTCGATAGCGGTTTCTTTTACGGGCGCCGCTTCGAGCGCGCGTGTACTCTCTTTTAGGATATATTTATTATTTTGATAATTTCTTATCGGCGCCGCTTTTGCGACGTATCGACGATGCGACTACGCGGATGGACGCGTTTATATTTATTCTTTTAGCGCGCGATATAACTCTTAGGAGCGAGGATAGCGGGACGCTCCGATTCGCGGTTTCTTTGTCGGCGCCGCTTCGAGCGCGCCGCTTATTGATAGGCGTCGCGGCGTCGGGCGAGTTTTAACCCTTTCGCTACTACGAG
>NW_026099078.1:0-1203 GCF_021464435.1 Cataglyphis hispanica | reverse complement strand
TAAAAATTTTAAAATTTTTTAATTTAAAAATTGCTTCGTAGACGTCCACGAGTCCCCACTCTTTTTTTCTCAGGTACCTGTGCAGGGGAGGGGGCAAGGGGGACGAGAGCACAGCGGGGGGCTGGCGCCAGTGAGGAAAAGGGAGGACATTCCTGTCTCACCATAGTGACCCCTATACTACTATCGACAAGATAACGAAAAACACGGTGTTAGGTAAGTAATTTTAATTTATTTTATTTTATTTTATACGGCTGATGTGCGCCGGTACAAGACTGCTGTGCGCTAATACAAGGCTGCTGTGCGCCTGTAAACAACGGTTGCTGTGCGTTGATACAAGGCTGCTGTGCGCCTGTAAAGAACGACTGCTGTGTGCTGATAAAAGGCTGCTGTGTGCCTGTAAACAACGACTGCTGTGCGCTAATACAAGGCTGCTGTGCGTCTGTAAACAACGGTTGCTGTGCGTTGATACAAGGCTGCTGTGCGCCTGTAAAAAACGACTGCTGTGTGCTGATAAAAGGCTGCTGTGTGCCTGTAAACAACGACTGCTGTGCGCTGATACAAGGCTATTGTGCGCCTGTAAAAAACGGTTGCTGTGTACCGATAAAAGACTGCTATGCGTCTGTAAACGACGGTTGCTTTGCGTCGGTACAGAACTGCTGTGGGCTGATACAGAGTAAATAGCTTGTACATTCTATATTAAGTTTACGTAAAGATATTGTAGGTATTTATATAAAACATTTACTTTATATATATACAAAATATCTGTAGCAAACAAGCAAATTGTCCTAATGTTTAGAGGAAAAGATATAATTATTCGAGGTGAATGGTTAACTGATATGCATATGGAACATTTTAACCATCTTTAAAAAAACTGTTCAGATTATAGACCTATTGAACATGGTGAATACAATGTCATGATACTATTCTACTAGTCTGTGTCAGAGGATAAAAAACATATACAAATATTGCACAGTTCGTTAGGCTTATATGATGGACATTAGGTATGCAGTTATTATAATAGAAAAAATATATTTATTTATGATTCGTTAAATTCTAAAAAAATTACATAAACATCACGAAGAATTCTTGAGAAGTTTGTTTCCAACATATAATTTTGAAAAGTATCCTGTCAAATTTCCAACTGTGCAACATCAACCAAATGGTAACGATTGCGGTATCTTTGCAATTTCATTGTTATTCAAT
>NW_026099077.1:0-1210 GCF_021464435.1 Cataglyphis hispanica | reverse complement strand
TGTGACGTCCCCGCATATTTTTGATTTCTATAAATAATGATAAATAAATATAACATATGTAGCGGACATTTTCTAAATTCATATGTATAAATTTTAAAGTATTATTCAATAATTAATTTTGATCACCCGGTATATAGACTTAACGTATATGCTCCCGCACATATGACTAATAAATAAGGCACTGAGATTTATTCATCTAAAAATAGTAGTAAGATAGAATTAATTAATTTTAGGACACCTAGTATATAAGCAAGTATATTTAATAAGTATAAAAATTAATTTGCAATATATAATCGCTATAGAATAGAACACACATATATATACGTTACACATACACATACACTAATAGGAAATAAGATTAAGAGCTTAAATTAATAGTTATAACATTTATTATATTCAACATCATATAATACATTTATAATAGTACACCCTATGTATTGTAAAGAATTCAGACTAGCGCGCCGATCAATACTCTTATCCGCCTGCTGATAAGACCCAGCCCGAAGACAAAGGCATAGCTAGTGCATAAGCACTTGGAGGCTGATGCAACGCACAGAAGGCCCGTGCAATATCCCCACAAAAGAGAGTCCCCACCTAGTACACCAACAACGCCACCTACCCAGGCAGAATCGAGGGAGTCCGATGCAGCAGTCGCGGAGCTCATTACTATTCTTCGCCTCGACTAGTACGGTCATACTAACTAGTAGAGTCTCCGGCCCGAGCGGTCTTCTAATTCCGAGTAGTAATCCGGCGTCCGCGTCGTCAAGCTTCTTTATTTGTCCATACGGACTTAGAATTTTCTATTGTTCTACGCTACGACCAGTACGGTCTTATAATTACTTCATTATAATTTACCAAGACTCCGACTTTATTACGAGACACGCGCAAGGTGTCTATTAGTTGTACAAGTAATATTAAATAGTAATAAACGTTTTATATATTCATTGAGTGTGTTACCAATTCAATAACATCTACCTGGATTCCATATCCTGCATAAGGACCTTAACCATAAGGAGTTGAGAAGCAAGGAATTAAATATACAGTAAAGGTTTAAATATTGCGTAAGTTAAAAGACCTATCTAATTATACCCAACAAGTGACACATTGACAAAATCTCTGAGTCCCTGGGTAGACCCGGTGAAATGCAGGGTGACCCGAAACAAATATAATTAATAATTTTTTTATTGTGTATTGACGTTGAGACGTAACA
>NW_026099076.1:0-1210 GCF_021464435.1 Cataglyphis hispanica | reverse complement strand
GTGACGTCCCCGCATATTTTTGATTTCTATAAATAATGATAAATAAATATAACATATGTAGCGGACGTTTTCTAAATTCATATGTATAAATTTTAAAGTATTATTCAATAATTATTTTTTGATCACCCGGTATATAGACTTAACGTATATGCTCCCGCACATATGACTAATAAATAAAGCACTGAGATTTATTCATCTAAAAATAGTAGTAAGATAGAATTAATTAATTTTAGGACACCTAGTATATAAGCAAGTATATTTAATAAGTATAAAAATTAATTTACAATATATAATCGCTATAGAATAGAACACACATATATATACGTTACACATACACATACACTAATAGGAAATAAGATTAAGAGCTTAAATTAATAGTTATAACATTTATTATATTCAACATCATATAATACATTTATAATAGTACACCCTATGTATTGTAAAGAATTCAGACTAGCGCGCCGATCAATACTCTTATCCGCCTGCTGATAAGACCCAGCCCGGAGACAAAGGCATAGCTAGTGCATAAGCACTTGGAGGCTGATGCAACGCACAGAAGGCCCGTGCAATATCCCCACAAAGGAGAGTCCCCACCTAGTACACCAACAACGCCACCTACTCCAGGCAGAATCGAGGGAGTCCGATGCAGCAGTCGCGGAGCTCATTACTATTCTTCGCCTCGACTAGTACGGTCATACTAACTAGTAGAGTCTCCGGCCCGAGCGGTCTTCTAATTCCGAGTAGTAATCCGGCGTCCGCGTCGTCAAGCTTTTTATTTGTCCATACGGACTTAGAATTTTCTATTGTTCTACGCTACGACCAGTACGGTCTTATAATTACTTCATTATAATTTACCAAGACTCCGACTTTATTACGAGACACGCGCAAGGTGTCTATTAGTTGTACAAGTAATATTAAATAGTAATAAACGTTTTATATATTCATTGAGTGTGTTACCAATTCAATAACATCTACCTGGATTCCATATCCTGCATAAGGACCTTAACCATAAGGAGTTGAGAAGCAAGGAATTAAATATACAGTAAAGGTTTAAATATTGCGTAAGTTAAAAGACCTATCTAATTATACCCAACAAGTGACACATTGACAAAATCTCTGAGTCCCTGGGTAGACCCGGTGAAATGCAGGGTGACCCGAAACAAATATAATTAATAATTTTTTTATTGTGTATTGACGTTGAGACGTAACA
>NW_026099075.1:0-1213 GCF_021464435.1 Cataglyphis hispanica | reverse complement strand
CGTCTCCTAGCTCTCGGCGTCCCTGAGGTATAGCCGGTGAAAGCAGGTTGCCCTATAAAAGTAGAGAGCAATCTTTTTCTCACTAACTGAGGTATAGAGAGAAAAAGAGCATCGCTGAGACGTAACAGTATACAATCTGGGTTCAGTGCCCCTTGAATGCTGGATTGAAAGTCGCCAATTTAAAGAAAATTAAGACTGGTTGGACGTTGGTTAGAGTTGAGCTTCTCGACAATAGGCCCGTCCAATGTTTCAAATGTTGGAGATACGGGCACGTTAGACTCGCCTGTTCATCTAAAGTGGATTTTAGCGGTCTATGCTTTAAGTGTGGAAGGAAAGGTCACCTAGCAAATAACTGCAATCTTCCTCCCTTTTGTAAGATGTGTGATTCAGAAGGTAAAAATCCTGACCATCGGCTTGGATCATTTATGTGTAAAGCAGATCAAAAGTTGAATATAATTAGAACTAATTTTAGAAGAGTTGTAGCTTAATTGCTCCGCATTTTGCTGAAACTTGAGTTTCATATATTATATTGTTATTATAATAATTTAATATTATAAATAATAATAATATTATAATAAATTATAATAATAATATTATAAATAACTCTATGTGTATGTGTAGGAATAGATGTGTAGAAATACATGAATTTAAATAATTATAATTATTATTGAGTGTGAGGTAGTGAAAAGTGTTGTGTATGTTGGTTGATGAGTATATGTGCCGATTGGTGCGTTTATAGAAATTTCTGAAAATTGTGAATAATTTTATGATTCTGAAAAAGTATTCTCGTTTTTTTTGTGTATTATTTGCAGGATTATCTTCTAAAATCTCTTGTGAATCATTAATATCCTCGTTGATCTTCGCTCGGTTAGGCGAAGATTTTTATATATATATATATATTATATATATATATATATATATATATTTATATATATATATATATATATATATATATATATATAGAAAGTCGACATTCTCCAATTTCGGTCATTCACGGTAACATATATATATGCATATATATATATATATATATATATATATATATATATATATATATATATGCATATATAGAGAATGAAAAATTAATAGGTAAATTTATATATATATATATATATATATATATATATAAATTTACCTATTAATTTTTTCATTGCTTCTATATATATGCATACATATATATATATATATATATATATATATATATATATATGCA
>NW_026099074.1:0-1217 GCF_021464435.1 Cataglyphis hispanica | reverse complement strand
GATCAGTTGAAAGGGCCAATCAGGATATACAGAATATGCTAACTGCATGGATGAACGATAACGATACAAATAAATGGTCAGATGGTTTATCCTTTGTTCAATTTGCCAAGAACACTACATACCACGACGGAATACGCCAAAGTCCTTATGAAGCCATGTTTGGCGTTAAAGCAAAAAGAGGCATAGCATCGTCTTTTTTGCCTGGCGAACAAATCGCAAATATTGAAACTGAAGAACAACTCGAAGAAATTGCCAATACTTCTGAAACCGAAGAACAGCTTGAAGAAACTGTTAATGCTTATAAAAAAAATTTGAGCGGTGGTCATACTGAAAACCATATTCCAAAGAAAAATATTGAAGAGGACCTACAACCTACAACGTCTTCACATCAAATTCTGACTGAAAAACACGAGTTGATTTCTACAAAAAGAGCGGCCGCGAAAGAAAATCTTCTACTGCAAGCAACAAAAATGTTACGAACCTCACAAAAACAATTTCCTCCTGCTCAAATTGGTGATAATGTACGAATACAAGTCCCTGATGTCGACCGTGGTCGTACAGATAGCCGAAATGTGTTAGCGGTTGTTGTTGGAATAGAAGACTCCGACTTCTATAAACTGGCAAATAAAAATGGTACCCTCAAGCAGCTTTACACACGTAATCAGTTCGTAATTTGTAAAGAAAAGTTACTTTCCATAAATGAGATTTCTTTTCAAGAAATGTCGCTGAGAGAAGCAGCTGTAGCTAATTCGAGAAGCGGGGGACAAGGCTATACACGCTGTCATTGCAAAAGAAAGTGTTCCACAAATAAATGCAGTTGTAAAAGCAAGGGACTCTTGTGCAATTCAAAGTGTCATAATAGTTTGTTGTTGCAATAAATAAGATTTGAATCACATAAGTAATTTTTTTATTACTATTATTTTCTTTCTCATGTAGAATGTACTGTATTTTAAATTCTTGGTCATTCCTTTCAGAAAGAGAGGCGAAAAAGTTACGTCACCCTTGTGACGTTTTATAGCGACTGAATTACGGAGAAGAAAATATAAATCTCCATGTTCAACATTCACCATTAGTGCATTGTGAATGTCAACATTTACCGGTGTAAGTCAGAAATAAGGGTATTTAGCAAATATTTCGGACATACACCAAGCGACTATGTGAATGTTGACATTCACCGGTGAAAGTCGACATTCTCCAGATTTCGGTGTTTCACTGTA
>NW_026099073.1:0-23042 GCF_021464435.1 Cataglyphis hispanica | reverse complement strand
CCCTCTTATTCTCACTCGGCACAATCAGAAAGTTGGTGGTGTTAGACACCTCCATCGTCGGACCCCGCGAGACACGTACCTCAGATCCTGAAGCACCAACGATAGACACATATGATTTGCTCTTCTCACTTGAAGCTCCCGCAAAAATAATGTTACTCCTCACATTATTTATTACTTTTTTATTGAAGTCATCTAGCACCTCCACAACCTTCTTAATATCCATAGCCGTACAGCTCGCAGATGCTGATCTCTCATCAATTAAACTAGTCAAAACTGTGGATACTTCCATGAAAGCATGCACGAAAAGCCAACTCGATAATTCCTCTCTTTTCCAGCGTTTCCTTGACAAAAGCAGCCTAGACACAGCCTCAATATGTCTATTTACCGTAGCCCTGAGTGCATTTACTCTCGAGCTATTCATTGCATCAGTATTATTTATTCTCTCTGACATACCTAAAAGACATAACAATGCCGTGCTCGAAGACTGTCTCGTAAGTCCTCTCCTTCCTACGCCACTGTCAACTTGCCCACCAGCTCCTACGCCAGCTTTCATCCTTCACACGTAAACAAAAAAAAAGCCTAGGTCGAAAAATATCCACGATGAATATCCACTCCAAAAAAAATCCAGTCGAAAATCCCAGGAATTGTCCAACAGCCTGGTCAATTGACCAGTACAGAAACTGCTTGTACCAAAAAGTCAAGCAGAGGAAGCCTTTGACAGATTCTAAAAAAAAATTAATGCCCCGAAGGGCAAAAAGCGGCAGAAATCGGTGCACAAAACAGAGCGACAAGAATACACGTACACATATCAACTCACCCAAAGAGAGAGGAGAAAGAGAAGGAGGGATGGAGAGTGTGTGTATGAGTACGTGTAGAAAGAAAACAAATTCATTGAAATATTCGACTGACAACAAATAATAGAGTTTATTCTTTCCCGCTGTTACGTCCCGGCGAATTCCGGCTGCGAGAAAGGGAATGCAGAGCTCGAAAATTTTCGCGGGACACGATCGCGAATTTCGGGTCAAATGAACCGCGTGGTTCTTCCCGGGATACCTGCGATCAAGGTTATTCGCGACGGATACGCGGAAAAAGGGGATGAGGGGGTGTCTCAACGAAGACGGTGCATTTAAATAAACATTAAACACGAACAGAGGAAGCGTCAGAAAAAAGCTAAGCTACTCCCGGTAGATAGGGTGAGTCAAAAGGGAAATCGAGATGCAGGCAAAAAAAAAGGGTGAGTCATAAAAGTGAAACTCTTCGAGGTACAAAGGTTGGGTCACGAAGAGAAATCGGTCCTCACAAAAAAAAGGGTAAGTCGTAAAAGTGAAACTCTTCGAGGAAAACAGAATTCCTGAGATATCTCGGAGTATTTTGAATTCAATTCTATGTTTAAAAATGTTTCGTATTTAATATGTTGTATCTACGTATTTTAGCTTAAGCAAGAACCCGAATCCGATACATATATATATGTATATATATTTATATTAAGGAGGCTACCCAGGGAACTTCATACGTCGAGTCAACGGAATAAATACAGAAACTATAGAATTATTTCTGGGTCGAATTCTATGTTCCTTCCCCAAACCGAATATAAAGCGAAGTATAAATTCGGCGATAATAGCGGGCGCGTAAGTATAATTTCCTACCTTGTGATGCTCGGCTCTTCTTCGATGTTGGTTGATGTTGCATGGAGGAAACGGGGTTTCTGCCCTGGCTTACGGATGTCTGGCCTTCCTTGGGTCCTTGTCGTTAATTTCGCGGGGTGGAACTGCTGGACGCTCTATAGTTATCGGGGTTAACTTGGCTGGCCACTCGATAACAGTTATGCACTTGGTAACGCGTTGCGCGATCGCGAGAGTCGCGGTATGGTGATTCACAAACAACTTTTCGTATTCTGGGTCACAATAAGATTCTACTCCGAAATACTGTGAATTATTAGAATCCGCGGGTTGTAGCGTTAATTCGCGGAGAAGTTTGCGCGCGCGATTCTTTACTCCACCTCGTCTGGTTTTAGGCATTTGATAAGTTGTTAAAATAACTACTGGCTTTAATCATAATGATGTGTAATACCAGAGGACACGGCGTGCGGCGGTCCGCACAGCAGTATCTTGTGTTTTATTCTGATTTGCAATAGCAGCGTGCGGTGGTCCGCACTGCTAGTATCGTATATCAGCGTAAGTGTGTGCGTGTGTGTGTGGTTGAATAGAGCCAGATACAGATGAATATTAATAAAAACAATTAACCAGACGATTGAGAGTAGAGAAATGAATTTAGGATGTGTATCACTTACTCACAGAATCACGAGAATTAATACAAGAACACGTTGGATCCAGAGATAGGATAAATAATAAAAATAAAAATTGATTCACTTATAACACAATTATATTTTATACTTATACACTGTAGTATTAAATTGATTTAGAATATGTATTATAATTAGATGTAATATAAGATTATTTAGAATTAAACTAAATATTAAAACTAGAATTAGAAGTTGGATTTAGAAATAGAGTTGGATTTGAATTTAAAGTCGAAGGTTGATTGAGTTCGCGAGGGAGCTCGGTTGCTCCATCGGAGACGCGGAAGAGACTTGTTGTTCGGTCGGAGGCGCGGGAGAGACTGTTGCTCTATCGGAGGCGCGGGAGAGCCATGTTGCTCGATCGGTGGCGCGGGAGAGACTGTTGCTCTATCGGAGGCGCGGGAGAGCCATGTTGCTCGGTCTGCGGCGCGGGAGAGACTGTTTGAGTTGGAGCGCGCACTGAGCTCCTTCGTTTCGGCGGCTCGGCCGCTGCCGAGAGTAGGGATGTGTAGTGGTGGGACGCGCAGTGGTGGGAAGAGCTAACGATGCGCCACGCTTCGGCGCTCGAGGAAATCAGGTGTCATGGCGTGTCTTTGGCGCGCTATTCAAATTGCTCTTGCTGGACTTTGATTATTTATAAGAGAGGGAAAAAAAGGAAAATAAAATTAGAATTTTTGACAAGACGTGACACCGCATTTTTCAGTTTTTCGCATACTATGTTCGTCTTGCTATTAAAAGCGCTGGAAGCATTTGACTGATCAACATGCATTAAAGATTGAAATTGAAGTTTCGATTGAAAATTGAAATTTTATCAATTAAGACAAAGAAATTTTAGCTCCTTTTGTCTTAATTAGTTAAATTCCAATTATTATTCTTTAATCTTCAATATGAGCATAACGTTTGATTAATGCTTCCCGCACGACAAAATGTGACGTAGCCAATTAAAATCGTAACCGTTTTGTGTAAAACCGACAGATTGCGTCGTTACTGTTACCACTCACTGTCGCGAGATACATTAGCGGCAACACTGCTATCGCTAGCTACACTATTTAAACGCGTTTGTGCAAGTTTTGAAATCGGGTAACAATTGCGTGAATATTATTGGGCACCAATTACGTGAGAAATATATAATAATAAAGCGTTTGATATATTTACTTGAAGTATTTAAAAGATATAATTTGTAGAAGAAAAAAATTATCCATCATCACAAAAGAATTCGTTTAAAAGTAAGTAATTGTTTATTTTATAATATACCGTAATTTCGTTTAAAGTAATAATAGGAAGATCTTGTGTTCCATTGAACAATTCTTGCCATTATTGACACCCAAACAGCACGCATATCTAAAATTCGTTCAGAGGACATTCCAAAAATGTCTTTGAGACGTAGAAAATGTCTTTGAGATGTAGAACATCTTCAAAATGTCTTCTGGATGTTTTTGGATATGCATACTATCTGGATAAATATTCAATTTCACATTTTTCACATTTCTAGTAAGATTTATTTATTTATTTAAACTTTATGGAGTATTTTATTTATTTAAAAATATAAAGTTTATATTCCTTAATTGTTTAATTTAACATTTTATATATTTTTTATATATTTTTTACAGATTGGATATATTAATTTAATATCTTTAAAATATCAAATTTTGTTGAAGAAAATTTGAAAGCATGGGGTCTTTCTGAATATATTGAGAAATTTAAAGGTTATTATTAATTATTTAAAATTGACATTTTAAAGATATTAAATTAATATATCCAATCTGTAAAAAAATATATATAAAATATATAAAATGTTAAATTAAACAATTAAGGAATATAAACTTTTATATTTTCAAATAAATAAAATACTCCATAAAGTTTAAATAAATAAATAAATTTTTTATTTTATTAATATAAGACATAATAATTATATAACATTTTTACTTGATTAAATGAGCAAATTGATGAAGAAGCATTCTTATATATGCCCGAATCTTTGATAAAGGAATTAATTCCTATAATCGGAAAGCGTTTTTGTTTTCTCCAAAATCGAAAAAGATTGTTACAAAATGAAAATGAAAATTTTGTTGTGGTAAGATAATTTTTGCATCATATGATTATATTTTTGTTAGAATTAGTAAAAAATTCTTTTCTTTGTACTGAAATTTCATTTTTTTGATTTTTTATTAAATGTGAAATCGTTTTCTATCTTATTTTAAAACAATTACAAGTATTAGTATTTTTTAAAAATTTATTATATTATTATTAAAGGTTATTTAGTTAATATTGTAAAATTATATAGTAAATTTCTATACTTGTATTAGAATTAATAAGGAATTTTTCATGTTTGCATTTATTTTATTAATTTTATTGAATCAATTAGAATTTTTTGTATTCTTAATATTATATCAAATTTTTGTATACATTACAGAACTAAGTAAAAATGTATTTGTATTATTTTTATCATTGTATAATTAATAAACAATTTTTATATTAGCTTTTAAAATCTATAAAAAAAATCTTAGGACTACTAAATTAATTTTTCTAAATTTTTTTAAGTTAAATTTAATTTTCTCTTTTTAACGTAAATAAATTTTATCATTCAATTTTTTATTCAATTTATTAAAATATTTATTCATGAATATTATTTATGTGTGATTTAGAAAATCTCAAATAAATTGCATAGCACTGATTCTGAAGATATGATTACTATAGCAAGTAGTTCTTCGATAAACTCATTTCAAGATCATGGAAAGATATATATTTTGCAACATTCTTTTCATCTTTTTATGCTTTTAATAAAGCAGATTTAAATAAAAATTATATAAAATTATATAAGATATATAAAATTTGTATTTATGTTTTATATGTTTCTCTTTTAGATTCTAAGAGAATTACTCTCGGAATCAAGCTATGGTAAAAAAATTTTGGGCCAAACACGATTAACTTTATCAGATCGTAATAAATTCTGTCATATGATCATTGATAAACTATTTTGCAAATCTAAGAAGTATGTAATACATCTTACGAAAATTTTTATAGTGTTTTCTTTTATTTATTTATTTTTCTTTATTCTAATATTGTTGTAGAATAACTTCTGAACAATTTCAAGAGTGGTCTGCAGCAATAGTTAGCGTTTTTAAATATGAAAAAATATCGACATATTATGTTCCATCTAATATAAAATTCAAACGTCTTGCTAATGGCAAACTTTGGGACAAGTATAATAATCTTAAAAATACATTGTGACGTCCCCGCATATTTTGATTTCTATAAATAATGATAAATAAATATAACATATGTAGCGGACGTTTTCTAAATTCATATGTATAAATTTTAAAGTATTATTCAATAATTAAATTTTGATCACCCGGTATATAGACTTAACGTATATGCTCCCGCACATATAAGGCACTGAGACTTATTCATCTAAAAATAGTAGTAAGATAGAATTAATTAATTTTAGGACACCTAGTATATAAGCAAGTATATTTAATAAGTATAAAAATTAATTTGCAATATATAATCGCTATAGAATAGAACACACATATATATACGTTACACATACACATACACTAATAGGAAATAAGATTAAGAGCTTAAATTAATAGTTATAACATTTATTATATTCAACATCATATAATACATTTATAATAGTACACCCTATGTATTGTAAAGAATTCAGACTAGCGCGCCGATCAATACTCTTATCCGCCTGCTGATAAGACCCAGCCCGAAGACAAAGGCATAGCTAGTGCATAAGCACTTGGAGGCTGATGCAACGCACAGAAGGCCCGTGCAATATCCCCACAAAAGAGAGTCCCCACCTAGTACACCAACAACGCCACCTACTCCAGGCAGAATCGAGGGAGTCCGATGCAGCAGTCGCGGAGCTCATTACTATTCTTCGCCTCGACTAGTACGGTCATACTAACTAGTAGAGTCTCCGGCCCGAGCGGTCTTCTAATTCCGAGTAGTAATCCGGCGTCCGCGTCGTCAAGCTTCTTTTATTTGTCCATACGGACTTAGAATTTTCTATTGTTCTACGCTACGACCAGTACGGTCTTATAATTACTTCATTATAATTTACCAAGACTCCGACTTTATTACGAGACACGCGCAAGGTGTCTATTAGTTGTACAAGTAATATTAAATAGTAATAAACGTTTTATATATTCATTGAGTGTGTTACCAATTCAATAACATCTACCTGGATTCCATATCCTGCATAAGGACCTTAACCATAAGGAGTTGAGAAGCA
Source organism: Cataglyphis hispanica (assembly GCF_021464435.1). Taxonomy (NCBI): domain Eukaryota; kingdom Metazoa; phylum Arthropoda; class Insecta; order Hymenoptera; family Formicidae; genus Cataglyphis; species Cataglyphis hispanica. The sequence goes on along the minus strand of NW_026099073.1, from coordinate 16,500 downwards.
AGGAATTAAATATACAGTAAAGGTTTAAATATTGCGTAAGTTAAAAGACCTATCTAATTATACCTAACAAGTGACACATTGACAAAATCTCTGAGTCCCTGGGTAGACCCGGTGAAATGCAGGGTGACCCGAAACAAATATAATTAATAATTTTTTTATTGTGTATTGACGTTGAGACGTAACAATAGCACAATAGAATTAAACGATATTATACTCTTATTATAAATCGCTTATTAAAACCGACATTCGTCGAAGTGACTGCTTTTACTGGTATCGCAGCAAAATTAATTAATGAGCATACCTTACACAGTGCGTTCTTTTGACAATAGAAAAGAAAACCTACGGTGCATATACAATTAACAGTACAACGTTTCGAAGATGCAAGACGTAAATGATGGCATATTAAGTGGTTAATTATCGATGAAATATCGAAGATTTCGTATGAAATATTAAGAACAATTCATCTTCGTTTTCAGGAATTTAAAAATAATAATGAATTATTTGATGGTGTTAATATATGCTATTGCTATTTGAAGATATTATACAATTACCACCTGTATTATGTCAGTGTAAAAAGAAGTTGGTGCTTTAAACAACCTGTGTATTTTCAAGAAGAGCCACATTTATGGCAATACTTTGTTTTGGGTGAATTGAAGACTAATATGCATCAACAAAATGATGAAGAATTCATTGATTTGTTGAATAATTTGCGAATCGGACAAAAAACGTTGCAATACGAAATGCTATTAAATAGAATATATATTCTTTTAATTAATGAATTTGCTGATGGTGAAGCTATTTGTATATTTCCTACTACAGTTGTAACGGGCCGCTTCACGAGCGGTTTCGCGTGCGCGGATAGCGCAATCGGGATCAAATTTCGTGAAGAGTTGAAACACAATTACGAGACGTTAGGTAAAATGTACGTCGTTTTATTTGCCGATCGATGGCAATGGTCAGCTGTTACAATGATATGAGTTGATACAATAGTATTCGCAATGTTGTGACGCTGGTCTAGACTGTGTTTTTGCGCGTCTCGTTAAAGGGCCCGGCTCGTGGCGCGGGGAGCGTGCGGGCCGGTGCGTGTTGGCAGGCGCGAGGCGCGCGCGATAAGACGGGCGTGTGTTGTCAACGCGTGTTTATAGGTGCGAGGTGCGCGGTGGTGCGGGCGGCGGTGTTATTATCTCGTATCTTCGCGAGTGCCCTATGGCCGAGATGGTCTTCGATATCTCGCGACGTGATATTTACAGATATGCGCAAAAGCGCGTACAATATGCTGCCGGATGGTCGGCGCGAACTGCAGGGCGACGGCCTGCAGTTGGTGTAAGCGTCGGTATCGGGGACGCGGTGCGTGTTCCCAGACAATGGTTCGTGGGATGCGTCGTACGCAGAGTTCGGACGGTCAGGTGTAAGGATCGTAAGGCTCGAGAATACTCGAGGAGAGCGGCAAACTCGTCCACTCTCGGTCTTTTACGGAGGTTTGGTGACAGGATTCGTCTCTGGAGCAGATAGTCGAGAAGTCTCGACGAAGGCTGCGAACACGTCAACCTCCGGTTTACTGTCTTTCGACAGAGTTTCGGAGCGGTTTTAGAATTTGTCTCGTGCGTACAGCTCGAGCGGATTCGGTTGCCGGTCTGGTCTGGTACAGATTTGTGATCTGTCGGGCTTTTTATACCCTGGCGTTTCGGAGCGGCACCCGCGTCGTTTACGTCCCCCTCGGGGTGGGGGAAACGGCTCGGGGTTTTTAGTGTGGAGCGCTCGGCGTTCTTCGGGAACGCTCGGCGCTGTTTGGCGGGCGGGTATTTGTTTACCGTCGGTACTGGTTGTTATTAAAAATAGGGCGCTAAGCGCCTCTGCCTTTGCCCGGCTGGTGTTTGCCGGGCGGCAGACTTCCGACGGACGACGTGTTGGGAACGAAGGGGTGATGCATCGGTTCACAGTTAATTAATTCTTATAATAAAATGATTCAAGAGTTGGTAAAAACACAAAGAACTTATATTATTAGTACACGAGATAAATGATAAAATAAATTTATACGAGAAAAAAATTTTCGCGCTGAATTAAAATTAATCATATTTTTACATGAGCATAATTTTCCATTTTTATTAATGGAACATTTACCAAAATTAATTTCTTCAATATGTCCAGATTCAAATATTGCTAAAAGAATAAGTTGTGGAAAGACAAAACAACGGTTATAACAAATGAATGTTTAGCTATAGAACAGCTAAGACTTTTACAAGAACTTCTTTCAGAAGAAAAGTGTTTCTATTCTATAATTATAGAAACAACAGATACTTCAATAAAAAAATGTTTAGCAGTATACGTTTTGTTTATAAAAACAAAATAAGAGATAAATCAAGCGATGCGGTAGTGTCGCGACGCCAAGTTCATAAAAAAACGCTAAATAAAAGAAATCTGTCTGGTTTGTCAAGAGTTTTGCCTATGTACAAGGACCGCGGCGCTCCTAAGTAACTTATCCAAAGTTTTATGTCTATAATACTTTCCATTAAAATATCTCAGGAACTAGTTTCGTAATCAAAAATCTAACTGCACTTTTATCATATGTGAATGGAAGTTTTCGATTGAGACCAGTTTGAATAAGATTGGTGCTGTGAATCCTGAGAAATGATATTTATATATAGCAAACGTGAGACATGTTTTTCCCGGATGTTTCAGATTCACGTACGTATGCTCGCACGCACACACGCAAAGCGATTTTGTCTATCAAGGGGCATTCACACTATTTACGTTTCATTATTTTTTTTTTTTTTACACTCTTTAATATATGATAAATGAGAGAGAGAGAAAGAGAGAGAGAGATAGAGAGAGAGAAAGAAAAAGTGTATGTACATGTATACCCCACTACTACGTATTGACATACTGCAAAATATATAAACAAAATCATACGTCACTATGCGGTGTATACAGCACTATTGTTTTGCGTTTAGAATTTCTCTAATTTGCAAAGTATGTCTTACAAGATGTATAATTTGAAAAACAATTTTTCGTAAACTCTAAGTCGCATAAAACACTTATATCGAAGCAAAGTATAAAAATTTGACGTGCCCAGATTGAATTAAAATATACTAAAAAAATAAGGAACACTTTTTATACCCTAAAAATTGAGCTATTTCCAAATAGTTGATACTCGACGAAAAATTATCGTACACAAAATTAAAAAAACATTTTAAAGTTTGAAATTTCAACTTTAATGCGCTATCAACGGTTTTAAAAAATATTTTTATCTTTCATGTTCTATACTTTAAAAAAGAATGTATTGTTTTGTATTTAAAATTTTGCAACTTGATAAAAATTTTTTTTTTTAATTTATCTCATGTTCCATAAACTACAACATTTGGATTTTGCCTACAAAATGCTTTTTCAAAATTTTTTTTTTTTTAATAAGTTACACGATTTTGAAATTAAACTATATTTGTTAGAAATAAAGTCGATACTCCGCCAAAAATCATCGTAGACAAAAAATTAAGAAAGCATTTTATAAAGCTCGAAATTTTAACTTTAACGCTATTGGTGATTTTTAAAAAATTTTTATCATTTTTTTATTTTAAAAAAATACAGATTTTAAACTCGTGTAACGCGATAAAAAAAAATCGTAGAAAAATTTTAAAAAAGCATTTTATTGGCAAAATATTGTAGTTTATGTAACTTAAGTTGAATTTTTCGAGTTTTTTATCGACACTCTATAGCTATAGAGTGTCAAAAATATGTAATTTTAAAGAACAAAACTATGTGTTCTTTTTTAAAGTACAAAACAAACAAGATAAAAAAATATTAAAAATTACTGAGAGTGCGTTAAAGTTAATTAAAACTGCAAGCTTTAAAATGGTTTTTTAATTTTGTGTACAATGATTTTTCGTCGAGTTTCAACGAAAATAGTCCAATTTTTAGGTATGAAAAATGGTCCCTATTTTCTTTAGTAGTACATATGGATCCAGACTTGTCCATACAATATTTCACTTTATATGAAACTTATTGTTATGTTATATAATATATAATAAATATATTATATAATAAAAGTATTATTATATTAAATATTTGTATTTTATACAAAATTTTATAAAGTTTTATATAAAAACGTCAAAAAAGATATAATAATAATTAACTAGTCTACTAAAATTTCAATTTATTAGTATATGTTCATTTATAAATTTAAAAAAATCATATACTTTACAAGAATTAATACAATATAATTTTTTACATTGGAATAATGTTCAAAAAATATGTACCGTTTGTGATGCTGTCTCAGTATTTGAAAAGACTGGTATAATAATAACAAGAAGCAAATCATCTTACAGTTATTGTTATTTAAAATTAGTGATACAAAATTAGTGATACAAAAATTATTAAAGTAACAGATTAAAAAAATAAAGTTGTACCTACGGGAAAAATAAGTATTGGTGCGAATATATATGAAGTCATTAATGGAATTTTTCATCAAGGTAAAAGTATAACTGATGGACGTTATACAAGATAGTACGTACTAGAGATACCGAGTGGCAATTAATAAATGATTTAAAAGTACAAAAATGCAGTTGGTCTCGAAATGCTAAAAACGCATATATATTTTTTGCAGAAAAAATATAAATTTTTACAAAAAGCAATGAGATCACAATAAAAAAACTTCGCAAAGATAAGACAAAGTACGCCAAGTACATAAAAAATATTTCTTGTACACAACAGAAAGTTGAAAAGATACTTATCTCTGAAAATTTACTAATAAAAAAATTTTTCTCTAAAAAATAAAAAAACTAAATAAAATCAATAATTAACTGACCAAGTATTTACAAGTAATTCAGTTTGTAAAAATTTGTAATTTGAAATAGTAGATATCATAAAATCAATTTTTATAGAAGTGTTTTAGACAGATTTTCTCCTTAAAATTAAATTTTTTATTAAATTTAATTTTTATTAACAGAATGATTTCCGAAATAAGTTCAATTTTGAATAGTATATCACAAATTACATTACTTAAGAGTTCATTAAAGGTATTATATACTATAATATCAAATCATATTGTTAATATTAAGTGCAATTAGAATTCTTTTGATTTACAAAGGAGATCTTACAGGATGTATAATTTGAAAGAAAATTTTTCGTAAATTCTAAGTTGGGGCGCGCATATAAAACAAACTTACAAAACAAAATATAAAATCTTGTGCCCGTCGTAAACATGGAACTAGATTTGTGTTGTCTATACTATACTGCATGTGATATGAAAATTATTTGCATATTATATCATATATTTATTTATATAATTATATATATTTTATAAAATATATTTTGCAAATCAAAAAATTCTAATATAATTATATATATTTTATAAGATATATTTTGCAAATCAAAAAAATTCTAATATAATTATTATATATATTTTATAAGATGTATATTTTGCAAATAAAAAAAATATTAAAATATAATTATATATATTTTATAAGATATATTTTGCAAATCAAGGAAATCCTAATATAATCATATATATTTTAGATATATTTTGCAAATCAAAGGAATCTTAATTGCACTAATAATGATAAATGATGCAAGTAATTTTTATATAATATGAAATATTGTACAATACGAATAATTGTATATGTTTATGATCCGGGTATATAATACCTTTAATAAACTCTAAAGTAATGTAATTTGTGATATACTATTCAAAATTGAACTTATTTCAAAAATCATTCTTTAATAAAAATTAAATGTGTTTTAATTTTAAGGAAAAAATCTGTCTAAAACACTTCTATAAAAATTGGTTTTATGATATCTACTATTTCAAATTACAAATATTTACAAACTAAATTACTTGTAAATACTTAGCCAGTTAATTATTGATTTCATTTAGTTTTTTTATTTATTAGAGAAAAATTTTTTTATTAGTTATTTTTCAGAGATAAGTATTTTTTCAACTTCCTGTTGTGCACAAGGAATATTTTTTATGTACTTGGCGTACTTTTTTTTACCTTTGTGAGGTTTTTTTATTGTAATTTCTTAGTCTTATAGAAGTTCAATCTGCTGCTAAATCATTATTTAATGCAATAACAGAATTACTTACTAAAAATAAAATTCCGCTTGAAAAAATAATTGGTTTTGCTGCTGATAATGCAGTTGTTATGATGGGACAGAAATCGAGTATTCGCACAAGATTTAAAGAATTAAGGAGATCCTTAAGCGACTGGCGAATTCCGATGGATTAGCGCCCTCATCTAAACGTAACTAAATTTGCCGAAATTTGCCGACATTTGTAGTTCCGCTATTATCGATAGTATTAAATTAATTTAAACATGCATAATAGAAGATGCAATTTTTGCATTGTGTTCCATATATTCAAATGAGAATATTACAATATATTTTTACTGCTTTATTTATCGTCTAGCATATGTATCCAAACATATCTAAGCGTGTGATATTAAAATATATATGCGTGTCTTTATTGCATTGAACACAATTTGAATATTGCTTACATAATAATGTGTACTCTTCTATATATTTTTTAAGAGAAATACCATTTGGACATTTGTGTCCACATTTTTATATATACATGTTTATGTATACATATATATAATATATTATACACGTATATACACATATATATAATATTTTATATATGTATAAAATATATATATATATATATATATATATATATATAATATATATAATTAATATATATATATGTAAATGTTTATGTATTTGTAGTATAAATTTGCAAACATTTACAATACATTATATATTTATCTCAATCGTGATAAAATAATGAATTTACAATATTTTGAATATTGAATATTCGAATATCTTGAATATTGTAAATAAAGAGTAGGCCCCTCCATCGTCTATTCTTGTGAGACACAACCATATATTCTTTTTGTCTCTGCAATAAAGATAATCTTCGCATTGAGATTTTTTCTTAATATTTTTTTGCATATTATGATAAGCTGCTTTATGAATACGATAATAAATATTTATTATCGTTAGTATATCGATATAACTAATATAATCGAGAGCTCAGTATTATAAACTTTTTCACCACATAAATGTGAATGTTTACATATTAGGACATAAGTACACATATTTTAAGATTTTTCCAAAATATTTTCTCCAGCTCACGAATTGATCGCCTCTGGCATATATTTTACACACATGCAAATTGCATCTTGTGTGTAATAACCAGCACACGACTTGATCGCCTCTGGCATTGGTTTTACACACATGAAAATCGTATCTTGTGTAAAACAACCAGCTCACGAATTGATCGCCTCTGGCATATATTTTTTAACCAAAGCGCACATGCAAAACGCATTTGGTGTGAAATATTATAATAACTGGCTAACTAACTACTCTTCTAACTACTATTTTAAAATACAAATATAATAAATTGTAATAAAATATAAAGATAAGCAAAAGACTGCGTTCTTATTTTTCAGAGATTGTTAGATTTTTTGCTTTACACACACACACACACAGACATATATATATATATATATATATATATATATATATATATACAGTCAACCCTCCTATAACGCGGTACTCTCAGAACGCGGTTTCCATATAACGCGGAGCTGAAAATGCGACAGCCCTCCTATAACGCGGTACTCTCAGAACGCAGTTTCCATATAACGCGAAGCTGAAAATTCGAAGCCCTCCTATAACACGATACTCTTACAGCGCGATTTCCGTCAACAGCATCCCATAAGTTCCTTCCGCGTAGCCTAAGAATGTTTAGCCTATGTTTAGTTCGTTAGGGCCTATTTGAATTATAAGGGAAAAGATGGCGCCAGTTTCATGTAGGTCCAGGCAGTCGGAAGCTACAATCGAAAACCAATGTGAAGATGAGCCAAGTGAGGAAGACATTTTGCCTATTAAAAGAAGACGAGTTAGGCGACTCATATTATCTGACAGCGAGGATGAGTGTTGAAAGATTAAATTTTACAAAAGTCTTTCTTGTTTTTGTTGGAAAACAGTTTTTCAGTTTAGTTTTGGTATCATTTCTTTATATAAACTCTTCAATTCAATAAAAATAATTTATAATTTATCTTGTCCTTATTGGTCTCCATATAACGCGGTACGAATAATGTGATTTGTACTAATTCTGCGTTTCTTATAGCGCGGTTTCCATACAACGCGGTAGACGGTTTCCATAGAACGCGCTACGAATTAGCCTGGTTTGTACGGTTAAATCCGAGTTTCTTATAGCGCGGTTTCCATACAACGCGGTACGCACTCACCGCGTTATAGGAGGGTTGACTGTATATATATATATATTGCGACGACTTTTTCCTCCACGAACTCTACGCGCGTCCGCCTACATCGCGATCTCCCCGTCGCGCGGATGTTCCGTTGCGCCGGCGAACGGGAGTACGATTCGCCGGTTGGAAGATACGGGAAAAGGGATCGTCGACAAAAACACAGTGAATCGAGAAATGGTTACACGCCGGGAGGGAACAGGGTGGAAGGTGTTCCGCGCGTGTCGTGACTAAACCTTAGAACTCGCGAGAATTTAGATTGGGCGCCAGATACGGTCTTGCACTTATCAATTCGTCAAATACGCGAGATAGGCGCGAAAAAGACGCGAAGAAAGAAGTCAATTTCGTCGCAGGCGGACTAGCTCACCTAACGGTAGAGCGGATGTTGCACGATATATGAAGGCAAGAGGCGACACAGACAGAACGACAAATACGAGTAAAAGAAATTAAATTAGTCAAGCGTAACAAGGAAATAATAGTTTTATTAATTTAGAAAAGATGCGTCCGAATGATAAACAAAGATTAACGGTGGTATGCCCGGTGTCAATAAATTCGCGAAAGCGAGACTGGGTGTTAGAAACGGCTTAGCGCCACCAAAAGTAAGACGCCGTTAAATCAGGGTCTTAAATCGCGATCGGGCTTGTGCCCGAGCGCAATTATACCGGATCGATTATCGGACCCCTCGATATGGATCGATAATATTTCGCTCGCTATTCTAACATGTCGTACGATTACCACATGCATCCAGTGCATCCCTAACATGCACCGCGCAAATCTAGCTCGCAGCGCTCATTATGATATTTCGTACCCTCCGCGAAAGCACTCTATCATTCATCCATTCTAACGCATATGACTCGACAAAGAAAATAATCGACAGAAAATTATTATTAATTTTTAATTATTTATTAATCGCACAAAACGCACTCACACTCGACGGTTAACAACGGGATACATAATCGCGAGACACACTCACACTCGGCGACCTCACACATACATGACTTAGACGCTAGACGGGCGAGAAATTACGCGACTAATATATTACGCAGTAGTCCCGATCCGCACTCTCCAGAGAGACGATACGGACGATATAAAACGCTCAATAATTATTGAGTCCAACCCTCAAGACGTTTCGGGGCTCGGATCTCTTGCCGACCGGGCCGTATCGTTAATACAATTATGCCACAACGACGCGATAATCGCTAAACTTCCGAGCGGAGCTCGTACGCAAACACAACACTAAATTACGGCCACAACGGCAGAACGACGCGATCCCGATATCGCAAACATGCGTGGCTAATACATAGCAGGATAACTTCACCGGAATTGAAGCTCTCTCTCCCTGGAAATCCCGGGGTCTGGCGGGCTCTCCTCTCTCGGCCTCGTCCACGGGAATCCGCAAGCTCTCTATTTTCTCGGCCTGAGTCTCTCCTCTCTCGCACGCTCGTTTCGCTCGTCCAAGATTTCTCGCCCTATTCTTTATTGCTCTCGCTCACGCTCGCGCCAGTCTGACCTGGGAACATCGCGATCTAGAATCGGTAACGCCGGGCCAGCCGGGGATGCGCAACCGGGGTGCGCGTTATCACAACCAATCACGCGATAACACGCGAGGCAGCCGTCTGACGGCACGCTCATGATCGTACCGGGGGCATGCGCACCCCCGAGATCGCGATTAATATTTTTCCACGAGGCCCTTCTGAGAGGACCTTGGCGGATTCCGCCGGAATCTCGGAAGCGAGGAACGCAACGGTGTCCCTCGCTGTCCTCCTTTTTTTCCGCCGTGCCTCGCGATGGAGCTCCTTCGGGGTCCTTCGGGACACGTCTCCGCACGGTCCTGCATCAAGGCGCGAGGATCCTCCTTGTCCAATCGCGCTTCTTGCCTTGCTTCCGAATTCGATAGTTGATAATTCCTTTCCTTTTTCCTTTCGTCCTCTCGAAGGTCCCAAGTTGTTGTTATCGTTGTTTTTGGTGCGACCGTTTTCACGCTCCTCCGGTAAGGCTCCCGTGTTGTATCGAAATAATAAAATAATCATAAAATTAAAAAGACAAAATAAGTCCGACAAATAACGCCCCTCTGGAGATTTCGGCTGTAATGTTTTGAAACTGGCGCGGGTGCGTTTTCCGCGCTCAGCGATCAGAGAGAGATCCGGTGGATGCGCGCGAGACGACGTCACAATATATATATATATATATATATATATATATATATATATATATATATATATATATACATGTATATATAATTTCTTTTTATACATATAACATTTTTCTATTATAAAATAATTAAAATAATATATATATATATATATATACCATTATTCAACTCACACAATGATGAGCATACTTCTTTTTTTATAGCGAGATTTAATATGTGCGGAGCAATTTCAGACCACTTTTTCGGAAAAATATGCGCATCTATTCCTGTTTTTGTCTCAAAATCAATTTGTAACTGCAATAATTGACAATATATAATTAAATTAAATAAGAGCTTCTAAAATATTTATAAATAAATTACAGATATTACAATTTTGTATATAATTACCAGTACGGCACCAATGGAAGTTTTTAAAATGGGATATTCTTCATAATAATTAGTAATTGAAGTCCCTTTATTCCTTGCTTTAAACGTTTCTTTCCAAAGATTTTCGAGATTTGTATCATCCGGTTGAATTGCACGCAATTTAAATAATGCTTCTTGACAATCAGAAATATTTTCAATGTTTTTATTTTTATCTACTTTTTTTTTTGACTGATGTATTTTTTAAGATTATTATACTTGTCCCAAAGTTTGCCATTAGCAAGACGTTTGAATTTTATATTAGATGGAACATAATATGTCGATATTTTTTCATATTTAAAAACGCTAACTATTGCTGCAGACCACTCTTGAAATTGTTCAGAAGTTATTCTACAACAATATTAGAATAAAGAAAAATAAATAAATAAAAGAAAACACTATAAAAATTTTCGTAAGATGTATTACATACTTCTTAGATTTGCAAAATAGTTTATCAATGATCATATGACAGAATTTATTACGATCTGATAAAGTTAATCGTGTTTGGCCCAAAATTTTTTTACCATAGCTTGATTCCGAGAGTAATTCTCTTAGAATCTAAAAGAGAAACATATAAAACATAAATACAAATTTTTATATATCTTATATAATTTTATATAATTTTTATTTAAATCTGCTTTATTAAAAGCATAAAAAGATGAAAAGAATGTTGCAAAATATATATCTTTCCATGATCTTGAAATGAGTTTATCGAAGAACTACTTGCTATAGTAATCATATCTTCAGAATCAGTGCTATGCAATTTATTTGAGATTTTCTAAATCACACATAAATAATATTCATGAATAAATATTTTAATAAATTGAATAAAAATTGAATGATAAAATTTATTTACGTTAAAAGAGAAAATTAAATTTAACAAAAAATTTAGAAAAATTAATTTAGTAGTCCTAAGATTTTTTTATAGATTTTAAAAGCTAATATAAAAATTGTTTATTAATTATACAATGATAAAAATAATACAAATACATTTTTACTTAGTTCTGTAATGTATACAAAAATTTGATATAATATTAAGAATACAAAAAATTCTAATTGATTCAATAAAATTAATAAAATAAATGCAAACATGAAAAATTCCTTATTAATTCTAATACAAGTATAGAAATTTACTATATAATTTTACAATATTAACTAAATAACCTTTAATAATAATATAATAAATTTTTAAAAATACTAATACTTGTAATTGTTTTAAAATAAGATAGAAAACGATTTCACATTTAATAAAAATCAAAAAATGAAATTTCAGTACAAAGAAAAGAATTTTTACTAATTCTAACAAAAATATAATCATATGATGCAAAAATTATCTTACCACAACAAAATTTTCATTTTCATTTTGTAACAATCTTTTTCGATTTTGGAGAAAACAAAAACGCTTTCCGATTATAGGAATTAATTCCTTTATCAAAGATTCGGGCATATATAAGAATGCTTCTTCATCAATTTGCTCATTTAATCAAGTAAAAATGTTATATAATTATTATGTCTTATATTAATAAAATAAAAAATTTATTTATTTATTTAAACTTTATGGAGTATTTTATTTATTTGAAAATATAAAGTTTATATTCCTTAATTGTTTAATTTAACATTTTATATATTTATATATATTTTTTACAGATTGGATATATTAATTTAATATCTTTAAAATGTCAATTTTAAATAATTAGTAATAACCTTTAAATTTCTCAATATATTCAGAAAGACCCCATGCTTTCAAATTTTCTTCAACAAAATTTGATATTTTAAAGATATTAAATTAATATATCCAATCTGTAAAAAAATATATAAAATGTTAAATTAAACAATTAAGGAATATAAACTTTTATATTTTTAAATAAATAAAATACTCCATAAAGTTTAAATAAATAAATAAATCTTACTAGAAATGTGAAAAATGTGAAATTGAATATTTATCCAGATAGTATGCATATCCAAAAAACATCCAGAAGACATTTTGAAGACGTTCTACATCTCAAAGACATTTTCTACGTCTCAAAGACATTTTTGGAATGTCCTCTGAACGAATTTTAGATATGCGTGCTGTTTGGGTGTCAATAATGGCAAGAATTGTTCAATGGAACACAAGATCTTCCTATTATTACTTTAAACGAAATTACGGTATATTATAAAATAAACAATTACTTACTTTTAAACGAATTCTTTTGTGATGATGGATAATTTTTTTCTTCTACAAATTATATCTTTTAAATACTTCAAGTAAATATATCAAACGCTTTATTATTATATATTTCTCACGTAATTGGTGCCCAATAATATTCACGCAATTGTTACCCGATTTCAAAACTTGCACAAACGCGTTTAAATAGTGTAGCTAGCGATAGCAGTGTTGCCGCTAATGTATCTCGCGACAGTGAGTGGTAACAGTAACGACGCAATCTGTCGGTTTTACACAAAACGGTTACGATTTTAATTGGCTACGTCACATTTTGTCGTGCGGGAAGCATTAATCAAACGTTATGCTCATATTGAAGATTAAAGAATAATAATTGGAATTTAACTAATTAAGACAAAAGGAGCTAAAATTTCTTTGTCTTAATTGATAAAATTTCAATTTTCAATCGAAACTTCAATTTCAATCTTTAATGCATGTTGATCAGTCAAATGCTTCCAGCGCTTTTAATAGCAAGACGAACATAGTATGCGAAAAACTGAAAAAATGCGGTGTCACGTCTTGTCAAAAATTCTAATTTTATTTTCCTTTTTTTTTTCCCTCTCTCTTATAAATAATCAAAGTCCAGCAAGAGCAATTTGAATAGCGCGCCAAAGACACGCCATGACACCTGATTTCCTCGAGCGCCGAAGCGTGGCGCATCGTTAGCTCTTCCCACCACTGCGCGTCCCACCACTACACATCCCTACTCTCGGCAGCGGCCGAGCCGCCGAAACGAAGGAGCTCAGTGCGCGCTCCAACTCAAACAGTCTCTCCCGCGCCGCAGACCGAGCAACATGGCTCTCCCGCGCCTCCGATAGAGCAACAGTCTCTCCCGCGCCACCGATCGAGCAACATGGCTCTCCCGCGCCTCCGATAGAGCAACAGTCTCTCCCGCGCCTCCGACCGAACAACAAGTCTCTTCCGCGTCTCCGATGGAGCAACCGAGCTCCCTCGCGAACTCAATCAACCTTCGACTTTAAATTCAAATCCAACTCTATTTCTAAATCCAACTTCTAATTCTAGTTTTAATATTTAGTTTAATTCTAAATAATCTTATATTACATCTAATTATAATACATATTCTAAATCAATTTAATACTACAGTGTATAAGTATAAAATATAATTGTGTTATAAGTGAATCAATTTTTTATTTTTATTATTTATCCTATCTCTGGATCCAACGTGTTCTTGTATTAATTCTCGTGATTCTGTGAGTAAGTGATACACATCCTAAATTCATTTCTCTACTCTCAATCGTCTGGTTAATCGTTTTATTAATATTCATCTGTATCTGGCTCTATTCAACCACACACACACGCACACACTTACGCTGATATACGATACTAGCAGTGCGGACCACCGCACGCTGCTATTGCAAATCAGAATAAAACACAAGATACTGCTGTGCGGACCGCCGCACGCCGTGTCCTCTGGTATTACACATCATTATGATTAAAGCCAGTAGTTATTTTAACAACTTATCAAATGCCTAAAACCAGACGAGGTGGAGTAAAGAATCGCGCGCGCAAACTTCTCCGCGAATTAACGCTACAACCCGCGGATTCTAATAATTCACGGTATTTCGGAGTAGAATCTTATTGTGACCCAGAATACGAAAAGTTGTTTGTGAATCACCATACCGCGACTCTCGCGATCGCGCAACGCGTTACCAAGTGCATAACTGTTATCGAGTGGCCAGCCAAGTTAACCCCGATAACTATAGAGCGTCCAGCAGTTCCACCCCGCGAAATTAACGACAAGGACCCAAGGAAGGCCAGACATCCGTAAGCCAGGGCAGAAACCCCGTTTCCTCCATGCAACATCAACCAACATCGAAGAAGAGCCGAGCATCACAAGGTAGGAAATTATACTTACGCGCCCGCTATTATCGCCGAATTTATACTTCGCTTTATATTCGGTTTGGGGAAGGAACATAGAATTCGACCCAGAAATAATTCTATAGTTTCTGTATTTATTCCGTTGACTCGACGTATGAAGTTCCCTGGGTAGCCTCCTTAATATAAATATATATACATATATATATGTATCGGATTCGGGTTCTTGCTTAAGCTAAAATACGTAGATACAACATATTAAATACGAAACATTTTTAAACATAGAATTGAATTCAAAATACTCCGAGATATCTCAGGAATTCTGTTTTCCTCGAAGAGTTTCACTTTTACGATTTACCCCTTTTTGTGAGGACCGATTTCTCTTCGTGACCCAACCTTTGTACCTCGAAGAGTTTCACTTTTATGACTCACCCTTTTTTTGCCTGCATCTCGATTTCCCTTTTGACTCACCCTATCTACCGGGAGTAGCTTAGCTTTTTCTGACGCTTCCTCTGTTCGTGTTTAATGTTTATTTAAATGCACCGTCTTCGTTGAGACACCCCCTCATCCCCTTTTTCCGCGTATCCGTCGCGAATAACCTTGATCGCAGGTATCCCCGGGAAGAACCACGCGGTTCATTTGACCCGAAATTCGCGATCGTGTCCCGCGAAAATTTTCGAGCTCTGCATTCCCTTTCTCGCAGCCGGAATTCGCCGGGACGTAACAGCGGGAAAGAATAAACTCTATTATTTGTTGTCAGTCGAATATTTCAATGAATTTGTTTTCTTTCTACACGTACTCATACACACACTCTCCATCCCTCCTTCTCTTTCTCCTCTCTCTTGGGTGAGTTGATATGTGTACGTGTATTCTTGTCGCTCTGTTTTGTGCACCGATTTCTGCCGCTTTTGCTCCTTCGGGGCATTAATTTTTTTTTAGAATCTGTCAAAGGCTTCCTCTGCTTGACTTTTTGGTACAAGCAGTTTCTGTACTGGTCAATTGACCAGGCTGTTGGACAATTCCTGGGATTTTCGACTGGATTTTTTTTGGAGTGGATATTCATCGTGGATATTTTTCGACCTAGGCTTTTTTGTTTACGTGTGAAGGATGAAAGCCGGCGTAGGAGCTGGTGGGCAAGTTGACAGTGGCGTAGGAAGGAGAGGACTTACGAGACAGTCTTCGAGCACGGCATTGTTATGTCTTTTAGGTATGTCAGAGAGAATAAATAATACTGATGCAATGAATAGCTCGAGAGTAAATGCACTCAGGGCTACGGTAAATAGACATATTGAGGCTGTGTCTAGGCTGCTTTTGTCAAGGAAACGCTGGAAAAGAGAGGAATTATCGAGTTGGCTTTTCGTGCATGCTTTCATGGAAGTATCCACAGTTTTGACTAGTTTAATTGATGAGAGATCAGCATCTGCGAGCTGTACGGCTATGGATATTAAGAAGGTTGTGGAGGTGCTAGATGACTTCAATAAAAAGTAATAAATAATGTGAGGAGTAACATTATTTTTGCGGGAGCTTCAAGTGAGAAGAGCAAATCATATGTGTCTATCGTTGGTGCTTCAGGATCTGAGGTACGTGTTTCGCGGGGTCCGACGATGGAGGTGTCTAACACCACCAACTTTCTGATTGTGCCG
>NW_026099072.1:0-1225 GCF_021464435.1 Cataglyphis hispanica | reverse complement strand
TACTATTCGCTATACAATTTCGATTAACATATTAATTGTTATTACTGTCGATTCAATGTTTAAGTTGTGTAAAACTAAAGAAATAATAAAAAACTTTGTGCATACGTCTGTGTACTTTCATCCGGCCTACCTCATCCACGACCGAGGTCTTAAAGGACGAGAGAAGGGCCTAGTACAGAGTACGATCAGAACTTGAGCAGAAGGAAGGATTTTCCTGCCACATCACGGTAAGTACTTACAATTACTATAAACCCCCGTCTTTCCATAAATATTAGAAACTTTATTGCAATTGACTGACAACCCCTAACATCATTCAATTACTTTTTCATCCTCTAAATAATAAGAAATCCCCTGTCAAGCATTAGCAAGTTGCTGACAGTTTCCAGTCAGTCAACTTTAATCTATTATCCTACTATTATTTAAAACACCCCCATAATATCAATACTAAGTAAGATTTATAAATTCCATGCAAAATATACACTACTGTTGTCATTTAAACCTGACTTAATCTTGCAACATTTTGCTCTTTTTCTCGAAAATCCATCGTTGCCGAGCGCTTATGGTGCCCTGGCGACCTTCTTCTTTCTTTTTCAATTCTTGATATAATCCTTAAACCTAGTTGCCGAGCGCTGATTACGGTGCCCTGGCGACATTACTCGTTCTCCCTAAAATTCCATCGTTGCTGAGCGATCATTACGGTGCTCCTGGCGACATTCGACCTCTTTTCTAAACTTTCTCTTTCTATCAGAAATTTTGAGTCATAATATAATCAGTCATAATATAATCATCACAAGTATTGATATTAAATAAAAGACTTTATTCCTTAGACAATTCGCATAATAAATTAATTCGATCTAACTAACTCTCTATTATTTAGTGTTCACAATTTATTAATTACTCTTAATTTCTATTATAATATAATTATAATATTCCTTTTCGAATCTTAATTCTCTAACTCTTGTACGGTTTCTAATTTATATATATATATATATATATATATATCTTACGTAACAAGCCCCTTGCATATGATGAACCCGCAATACAAGCGGGCTTGCCGTAAAAACGCAACCATAATCGATATCTTTCTTTTATTATAATATTAAAATTCTATTCTTCAAACCTGATTAACCTTCGAATTACATATACCTAGTTGCGTCCACATTCCTAAAATACCTAATGAAACTTCCTAATAACCAATTAGTACCGCGCCTACGGCATTCCCCTA
>NW_026099071.1:0-1227 GCF_021464435.1 Cataglyphis hispanica | reverse complement strand
ATCTTCCGAACAATCCTCGTCGATATTATTTATTTTCTCTAATAAATTGATATTTCTCGAATGTCTTGACATTTTTGGGTATGAATATACAAATGATAAAGTAAAAACTAAAATATAAAAATATAAATCAAACGGGGTATAAACATTGAGACCAGAAATAAAAAAAAACAATTGTAAATCATACCACAAAATATTGTTGGCTCTGTTGACTTTGTCGAAACTATCACTTATACCTCGTAATAATTTTTATTATACACTGTGAAATTTTGATGCTCTCTGTTCGGATCGCAAGACCGTACTGTCATACAAAGAACGCTATGCATTTGTTCTAATCGCGCCTTTGTCTACACTGTAGATCCAATTACATTGTAGACTCGTAAAACAATTTCAGGAGTGCACTTTCCGAAGAATATAGTCGTAAATAACATGAATTTTTCAAACGGTCAAATGACCGTTCGTGGTAGACTAGACATGCTATAAATTTTTTTCGGAAAGTAAACAATAAAGAAAGTTGTGAATATTGAAAAATGGGTTCTTTGTATATTATAGGAAAAGTCAATAAGCTACATGGTGACACAGTAACGTTGTATACGAGAATTTTTAAACGAAATTTCAAAAACGGTCATTTGACCGTGCATGGTAGGTTTAGTGTTAAATAAATAAATATTACGCGGTTTTTTCATAATAACATTTAATTTTTAACATTTTCATTCCAAACATGTTCTATATTTTTCAATGAAAATTCGTGCAATAATATCGGAATGCTTTCTGTAGAAAAGGTAAGGGAATGAACAATGCTTAATTCAAAAAATGTTTATTAAAATAAAATAATAATAATTAATAACAATTATTATATATAAACAACAAATTACAATAATTAAAAAAAATTTTTTTTAATTAATTTTATTTTTTTCTAATTAATTTTTTTCTTTGTCGTAATTTCATAATTAGCATTAACGGAAAATAAAATAAAAAAGACAAAAATAAATATAACATAATAATAAAAAATAAATAAAAAATAAAAAAAATAAAAAAATAAATAAAAATAAAATAAATACAAAATAAATAATAAATAAAATAAAATAAATATAAAATAAAATAAGGTAAAACTCCTGTTTAAGGGAGGCAGCCTCAATGACTTTGACCATGACATATGTTGTCAAGGTCATGATCCTGAACAACGTTCAAAAGGATTTAACCGTCGCTCGTTTTTTATTAAAAAATTAT
>NW_026099070.1:0-1235 GCF_021464435.1 Cataglyphis hispanica | reverse complement strand
GAAAAGTTTCTCTGCCAGTTGTAGACACACATTGTGTGCCAATCCGGTTTCTCTAATACCTTCCGCTGATTTACCAGAATACATTTTCATTGCCCATGTGTATCCTTCGCTTGAACATAATTTGAATAACTTGATTCCGTACTTGTGCGCTTTATTTGGAATGTATTGCTTGAAAATGAGTCTTCCACGCCATGGAATTAACGTTTCATCGATAACAATGTCTTCTCCAGGCGTGTAAGCTTCCTGATACTTTCCTACCAATTTGTTAAAAAATGGAAGTATTTTACCAAGCCGATCATCACGGGCAATGGACATATTATCGACAAAATGAAAATTGCACAATAATAGTTCAAATCTGTTTCGTGAGATAATTTGACGCGGTAGCCGGAAATTGTACAATTCGTTTTTGGCCCAATAATTGGCTATTGGGCTCACTTTTACAAGTCCCATCCACAACAATAATCCCAAAAATTGTTTTATTTCTTCAGGATTTGTTGGTTTCCATTTATGCATTCGTGAACCTGGAGTCAGCCTCGATTCATTTAGTTTTTGTTGTGCATATCTATTAGTTTCTAATACCAGCAAGTTTATGATTTCGTCATCGACGAACAACGTAAACACATCATACGGATTTATATCGTCAGGTAATTGCTTATTCAGACCGCCTGTTTCTTGAAAAGAAATTGATTTTTGCCGACCACTAAATTCACTCCATTCACTTTGTTGAACTGGAGCTTCCTCAGTATCATCAACGTTGCTTTCTTCTTCCACGACCAAATCTCGTAACATCTCGTCAATAGTATCTTCATAATATTCATTATCACTAAGATTGCATTTATCCGTATCCGTATCAGAATCTGATGATATGATACGATTTACTTTTCTTCTTTTGGGCAATCTGATCACTTCCTCATCGCTGCTATCCGAATTTGAGCAACTAGCGTGACTAGTCTTCCTTTCACTGCGATATGAATCACTGCACACTGACTTTTTCATCTTTCTCTTCACTATTGAAAAATTATGGGCAGAGATATTAGTTGTACTACTCAGTACACGGCAAAGATTACAACTGCTCGTGCAGAGTAATAACGTGATAAATGAGGATCGTAATAGATATCGGGGTGAGAGTACCGAAAGAAATGTAAACAGACATGCGGTAGCAGAGCACGCATCTTACAGTGGCACGGGTGGCCTGACGGGGATTTTGTTGTAAACACGCGTGGCAGTCAACGTGT
>NW_026099069.1:0-1239 GCF_021464435.1 Cataglyphis hispanica | reverse complement strand
TCCCCGTTGCTTGCATCTCCAGCAGCATTCCTCCTTATATGCGGTGGCGACGTTTGGTCTCGCCTTTTCTGCACGGTCGGTCTTTTGTTCTTGTTGGCACAGTTCTTCTATTTCTTCCTGTTCGGTTACTCGCATTTGTAGTTCGTCGATGCCTTCGGCTGCGTTATACCGGACGTAACGTTTTATTTCTGCCCGCATGTTTTCATATATCCTTTCGTATCTTTCTTCCGAGGAGAATCCACCGGCTCGGCGCATCAATGTCAGTATGTCGCCGATATACTTTTTAAAATTCTCACCCGATCGTTGTCGGCGGTCTGATATTTCGCGTCTTAATGCTGCCTGATAACGTCGCGGCAAAAATTGTATCCGAAAGGCGCGGTCGAACTGTCCCCAGTTTTTCCACCGTTGTCTGTTATTTCGATACCACTGTAAAGCGTCTCCGCGTAATAATTCGGGGAGTCCCAGTAGCATTGTGTTCTCTGGGAAGGCGTATCCGGCTTTTAGTTCTTCCAGCCGTTCTAGAAATGCAAATGGGTCGCGTCCGTCAAAGTGAACCCCCCACTTCCTCATTTGCTTTAGTGCATTTGTCACGTCGGCGGTGGGCGAGTTTTGTATCGTTTCGGTCTCCGACGCTCCCCGTGCTGCCCGTCGCGTATTCCTCGGGGTGCGCGTCGACGTCACCGGCCATTCGGCGCCGGATGTCGTCCATCGTGCCGGTCGTGTCCAGACCTCGCTCGTCTGCAACTTCTATTAATTGCGCTTTCGACAATTTATATATCCACCCTTTCATTTCGCCGCTAGTCCGTGTACTTGCTACAGGATAGGATCTGTTCGGGCGCCAATGTAACGGTCGGATTTTCCGAGCGCTGTTGCGGAATAGCTCGGCCGGGATCAGGGCTCGGAAGGTTTAACAAGTATCGTAAGGCATGTATAGAATAAATAGTGTTTATTGATGTCAGACTGCGGGGTTACAAATGTGTATGGGTATATAAACGTGCGTGAACGAAAACGTATGAATGTGCGTGTATAAAACGTATGAGTATGCGTGTATATAACATATGAGTGTGCGTGTATATAATATATGAGTGTGCGTGTATATAATGTATGAGTGTGCGGGTATGTAGCGTATGAGTGTATATAATATATTTCGGGCAGTAAAGCGGATGCACCGCGGTGGTGCGATTCGGTGCGGGATGCGCTCGTGAGCACGCGTGGATGGCACTCGTGAACGGTGCGATC
>NW_026099068.1:0-1243 GCF_021464435.1 Cataglyphis hispanica | reverse complement strand
TGATCGATATAATAGGATTTTGAGTAAGGTTTAGTTGGATGGTTAACCAAGAATTATTTTAGATTAACTAGTTGAAGAGTTTAAGCACTTACTATTTATTGAGTGCGATGATACTTGACTTGAGAAAAATAACGTGATCGACCCTGTAGATCTTGGCTCTCGAGCTCGTCGGATGGAGGTTGACTTCCTCAGTATTCGCAATAATGTTGTTGATTGGTTTGCACAGTCTTTATAACACTAAACGCACTATAAAATCTTAACTCGAAATACACTGAGGATAGGAATCGGTTCACGATAAAGTCTTGGGTCCTTAAGGTAATTATATGTCGCAAAGTCTTTTCGCGAGGACACGGCACACTTCGGATTATAATCTCGACCGAGTATATGAGGAGACTGGTCGGAAGACTGATAACTTTTTAGAACGTTAGAGAGAGTGTCGCGTGGTCTTGTCCGACGTTTATTAAGCCCTTTTGCTCCTCCTCTCCATTGGTTTGTTAATCTATTTTAACGAATAGTTGTTTCTAATCACGCCCTCCGATTTTTCCTAGGGCGTTGCTCTAGATTCTTAGATCATAGGTATTGGTGAAGATCTTCGCTGAGTTTTGACCAATGGAGAGTAGTTGCTATCGGGTGAGGGTGAGGCTTTCGTTTTACGGATTGAGTCATGCTCAGTTCGCTGTAATTTCGAACTTTTTAAGTTCGCCTAAGTTGACATTTTACTTGAAATTTATGATAAACATATAACATAAGCGGGTGGTCTGGCAATCGAGCGCGCGGCATCGAGTGTCGCGAGTCTCAACTCCGGATCATCAGTGGATCATTGTTTTTGTGCTCTGTTTATTATTTTTTTAGTTTAAAATTCTTAGGTCTGATATCCGAACTCGAGCTCGAGTATCTCGCTATCTGTTTGTCATGGTTTAAAATTTCTAGTGCTTGACTATCTGTATTTTTTTTGTTTGAAAATTCCGAGCCTTTAGAGTGAGTTATAATGTTTAAATTTATGGATCTGTTTTTATACTTGACTTTCGACAACGAGATTACACAGTCTCGCTTTTCAGACTTCGCCTGTTTATTCTTTCTGTCGGACGTAGACTATTTCTTAGAACGTAATTTATGTCACTAACAAATCTTATGTCATTAACGAATTTTCGATGAAAGAAAACAATCATGCAGTCTCTTGGACGCAATAATTTATATATTAGTATATATATAAAAAAAGGAACATTCGTGAAGTCTACCGGAC
>NW_026099067.1:0-1249 GCF_021464435.1 Cataglyphis hispanica | reverse complement strand
TTAAAAAGACTGAGAAATTTTACGTTCAGGTACATTGTCATAGTGATCAAAGTGATTCCTAGGTGCCATTTGAAGGTCAAATTATTGACAGATTATTACACAATATGTAACGGAGGGTGGAATATCGAGTGAAATGACCCGAACAAATCGTACCCAATCGACCTCAAGGTTAAGATCAAGATCACCAAAAGATAGTCCTTCATGATTCCTACAACTTTTGTTCGCGAAGCGCGCGTGTGTATATATTGTTCTAGGATAATATAAAAAGAGATGTTTATATATAACAGAAATTTTTGCCATGTCATGTTATATATTATAAATCGTTTCTAGAAAGAAAGTTAAGATAAGGCAAATTACAGATAAAATTTAATATAAAATATAGCATAATATGAAAAACTTGGCAACTTACCTAAATGTCCACCACATATCGAAGCTCATTATATTTAACCATAAAAAGCTTGTTAAAAAACAAAAGTAGGTGATAAAAGCTGTAAAAATGGAATAAAGAAAATTTTAATCATTAAGTGTGTATTAAAATGCAGATTAGACTTATATTTAACACTTTATTTCCCCATTTAAAAATAGATTTATTCTAAATTTTTGCATCAAAATTTTATAGTAATATTAATAAACATATAAGATAAATACGTACTAATATTAATTAACATATAAGATAAATACGTACTGATGTTAAAATAAGTAATATTTCAATTCAAGAGACAACTCTGCATAATTTTAAAATACATAAAATATATGGGGTCAACTTTACGTAACTTGTATTGTATATATTAAAATTAAAAGATATATCTAAAATTCAAATTTTTTTTACTATTAATCCTACCATTTTTAAGATTTTAATAAATTATACATATTATAAGTTATTAAAAAAAATAATTAACACGCAAATATATATATATATATATATATATATATATATATATAATTTTTTTTAATAACTTATAATATGTATAATTTATTAAATATATATATATATATATATATATATATATATGTATATATATTTATACATATATGTCTGATAAATATATGCTACACTGATTGCCTAATTATGATTTAGATATACTGTACCGACTGTAACACAAACGGGATATTTTACAGCATCCGCTTTGATTACAATATTCACAATACCAATTGTATATGCGATGGACAAGGTACCGGTGTAATTACGTAATATGAAACCGTGTATATTTCAAAGCTCTGGCAATATAGAATACACTAGAGATATTGA
>NW_026099066.1:0-1253 GCF_021464435.1 Cataglyphis hispanica | reverse complement strand
CCATGTTTTTATTAAACAGGTGAACTTTAAACTTATTATTTTTTAAATAATGTTCGAGATTGCAACGATCTCGAACTTCGCATTTTTGTTGCCGCGCGACCGCGTCATCGCCGCGCGCGCGATGCGAGGTAGCGTTTTCTGCGACCGAGCGAAAACGCGCGGCAATAACAAACATCGTCGCCCTTCTCGAAGGATCTAAGGTAAAATTGCGACAAACAAGTCACCTAAAAACTGTCGGCGGAAATGATTAAATTTCGGGGACCTTCTGGATCCTTCGAGAAGGCGATGACAGTATAAAGGTGAGCCGCCAACCGAGCGCGGCGCATTCCGCTCAGAGTACTTTGACGCGTGTACGCTATTCAAGCGAAATAAAGAGTCGGTCTCGTTTAATGAAATAGACATATTTCAGTGCCGTTGTGTGACTACCGGAGTTATTCCGAGACAGACGATTTATCGCTGTTTATCCGCCGCGTGCGAATTATAATCGTATCTCGCGTATGATTAATATTGCAAAGTGTTAAGATTCTATGCATCTTAGAATAGAGCGCGTCTCGATACTCGCGGGTGTCGTTGTCCGTCGGATGTCTCATTTCGCGTTTGTCTCTTTTGGAGCACGCTTGCTCGCACGCTCACTATAAACTTTCGCTCTCAAATAATAAATCTATTTTTGCGTAATTCCTTAAATAAATATACAACTTTTTTTTAATTTTTTATTATTTTAAAATTTTTATACTAATTATATCATTATTAATCTTAATTTTTACAAATATTTTTTTAATTCACTAAATATAAATTATTAATAAAAATTTTAACAGATAGTAATCCTTTTTGTAAATTATTAAATTTTTTCAAAAAATTTAAAATTTTAATAACATTTTTATAAACATATACATCACAATATTATTTAAATTAATTTATAGATTATCCCATAAATTTTTATAAATTTTTATAAATTTTTATAAATTTTTATAAATTTTGTAACTTAACTTATCAATAATTAAATCAC
Source organism: Cataglyphis hispanica (assembly GCF_021464435.1). Classification (NCBI taxonomy): domain Eukaryota; kingdom Metazoa; phylum Arthropoda; class Insecta; order Hymenoptera; family Formicidae; genus Cataglyphis; species Cataglyphis hispanica. The sequence goes on along the minus strand of NW_026099066.1, from coordinate 247 downwards.
ACATATTCGTTATATTTAAATTAAATTTATATTAAAAATGAAGATGATATCAAAAAAACTGATTGAAATATCTTCTCTAAATAAACATTTAAAATGATTATTTTACATCAATTTTTATTTTTATTTAACTCTTTTCAAATCGAGAAATTTTAAATCGTAAAATCTTATTTAATAGACCTAGATACAAAAGGTACAATAAATTAAATTTTCTTTTTAATATTTATCTTAAATCAATTTACATTACTTT
>NW_026099065.1:0-1255 GCF_021464435.1 Cataglyphis hispanica | reverse complement strand
TTTTTTTCAATTATTTAGCTGCATATTTTTCCCTCTCTTTTCCTTATATTTTGGTATATAAGCAACGCGAGAAAACGTGGAACTTTATTCATTTGAGTTTGCTCGAAATCTTCATTTCGGCTTCAGTACAAATATTCGTCGTTGTTGTGACCAGTGTTCAACTAGTTCTCAGTAAAAAAGTGATAAAAATGGCCGCCACGAAAAAAGTATCCAGTGAACGGAAAAATCTAACCGATTTTGTTAAATCTACTCACGTTTGTGATATTAACAAATCGGGCCTCAAGACCGCCTTCGATAGAAGAAACGATCAGCGATATTTATTATTATCGACGACGTACGGGCTTAACGCATCGTATACTAAGAAGATTCACGTGGGATTGCAGGCGACGAGCGAAAATTGCTTTGTACCGATTGTAAAATTAACAGGCAATTATGCAGATGGAATATGTCTCGACACCGACACCTGGCAGCAATTTCAAATCAGCATGGAGCAGATGAAGCAGTATTTGTGCGAGAATCAAAAATTCAAACCAAGTCCGATTATTATCAATAATATTTCCATCGGCTTCACAACCACTTACGGAACAAGGGCAGTGATAGTGAGTTATAAGGAAAATGCGGGACAACCGGCGAATAATAACGAGACGGAGGAGCAGCCCCCGTTGAAGAAGCAAAAAACGTACAGCGTCGCCATTGTGATGCAGAAAACTACTTTTGTCGGCCTGGAAGATATCGCAAGATGTGTGGACGCTCATTTGGCACGGTTAATTCCCATTACCGACACCGTCAACGCGTGCTCCAAATACCTGATTAACGAAATAGAATTAAAACTTCCCTCGTCTTACATAGATTGTGAAATTATAAAACTTACAGTTAGAGGTAATTTTGAAGAAATCGAGCGCGATGTACGAACACAAATAAATAATTTACCATTTTAGACGTATATTTTAATATTGTATTCGAAGAATTGCTTTCGCTAGGTTTTAATGAAATTGTACGTATAATTTTACTAAAGCGCAATTGTTAGTTTTATAAAAAAAAAAAATTTTATTTTCAATAAATAGAATGTTTTAACCTTAAAAAACTTAAATATATTTTTTTTACCCTACTTCTTTCCTATTAATCACCTCTCCCCTCTTCCTCCCCTCTTTCTTTACTATTAACATAAAAAATTTTATCGCCTAGTATCATTGCGCGATAGCCGCGCGTTAGACGAACATCTTATTTTTAGCATAAGCATGCATAGAGCACCGCG
>NW_026099064.1:0-1258 GCF_021464435.1 Cataglyphis hispanica | reverse complement strand
GGATAAAAGCGGTACTTAATTACTAGCTAAAATATAGTTTTTAAAATTGGCAGGACAGGTTACAGGCAGCGAGCCCTCGCGAGTGTTTTATCCGCCGGGTATTTTTATTAAGTCACGTGATGTACGAATTATGCAATCTAGTATCTCGCGTGCAATAAGATGATATCGATCGATGGAAGGAGATCAGATCAAAACTGATCGATAGAAATCCGCTCGACGATCGTCGTCGACATCAAGATCCGGTCTGGATCGGATCACATGCGTCCTCGGCCGCTCGAAAGAGCTCGATTTCGGCAATCAATCAGGCTCGAAAAAATCAAAGGTCCGGAAGTCAAATCCGGATCAATCAATCGAACTCACTGAATGGAACAAAGACAAATATGATCCGTCAAAATCGGTCAGGATTAATCGGCATCGTCAGAAGTCGAAATCGTCAGATCCGAAATCGGCGAAAAAAATCAGTCATCGCCGCATTCTCGACAAAACTCGAAATAAATCACTCCGTCATGAAATCGCATCGAAAATAAATCCGTCATCCGTTCAAAATCGCGCTTTTATCGAAACATCAGCTAAATTTCGTCAGATCGGCATCGACGGATCAGTCGAATAAAGATCGTTAGCATCGCCTTCCGCTCCGCATCAAAACCGGCGTCATCAATCTCGGTCACGCTTTGGCTCATCAAAAGCTCAATCGGTTTCGCCGAATCGATCCGGCGTTCATCGATCATTCAGATCAAGATCAGATGAACCGTCAGGGCTCGGACCATTTCACTGCAAGAGCAGATCAGAAATCGACGCGTTCAGATCGTCGGAATTAAATCGCATCGGATAAAGTAAAGTCGGTCCGTCATAAAGTCATCACTTTCTCTTTAAAGAACACAGATCCATGACGAGGAGAGGGGTTGAGAGCTGTAATTGTAAGAGATTGTAATCCCAAGGGGAATAAATCGTATATCTATCTATCTATTTATGTATACATATATATAATATATTTTATATATGAATAAAATCTATATATATATATATATATATATATCTTAAGTAACAAGCCCCTTGCATATGGTGAACCCGCAATACAAGCGGGCTTGCCGTAAAAACGCAACCATAATCGATATCTTTCTTTTATTATAATATTAAAATTCTATTCTTTAAACCTGATTAACCTTCGAATGACATATATCTAGTTGCGTCCATATCCCTAAAATACCTAGTAAAATTTCCTAGTAACCAACTAGTTCCGTGCTACGTCATTCCCCTA
>NW_026099063.1:0-1259 GCF_021464435.1 Cataglyphis hispanica | reverse complement strand
TAGGTTGGTGCGTATGAAATGTCGGATTTTCTTTAAATGTTAACGTTTGTCTCCCTGTTTTTGTTATGCTTTTGTTTTTGACATAACCTGGTTTATAGTCGTACTGTCCATTGCCAGAGTGACATTTTAGCAAAGAAGATTTTCTCAAAAGTGTTCCCTTTTGTTATTTGCTTTGAATTTTGCACCGATATGAATTCAACCGATATTCGTGTAATTTTCTTATATGAGTATAAACTTGGTAATAATGCTGCAAAAGCTGCACGCAATATAAACCAGGCGTTTGGGGAGAATACTGTGAACGATCGAAAAGTGCAGCGTTGGTTTGAAAAATTTCGGTCTGGTGATTTTCCCTGCAAAATGAACCGCGTGGAAGACCCGAAACGTCTGTGAAAAATGATGCTCTGAAAGCATTGGTGGAAACGAATCCAACTGTTTCTTCAAGGGAACTTGCTGCCAGAATGGAAGTTGACCATACAACAATATTGCGACATCTTTCTGAAATTGGCAAGGTGAAAAAAATGGATAAGTGGATACCGCACGAACTAACCGAGCGAAATAAGCTGGATCGCTTGAACGTATGCTCATCATTGCTAACCCGATTTAATCGAGATCCATTTTTCATCGGATCATTACTTGTGATGAAAAATGGGTTCTTTACGATAATAGGAAAAGGTGTGCTCGGTGGCTTGATAGGGATGAGGCTTGTGCTCATACTCCACGGCCATCACTTCATCAACGGAAAATTTTAATCACAGTTTGGTGGAATGTGACTGGAGTAATACACTACTCATTCCTTCGAACTGGAATGACAATTACAGCCGAAAAATATTGCCAGTACATTGAAGAAATGCATGAAAAATTGAAAATTATACGCCCATCACTTGTTAATCGGCATGGCCCAATACTTCTCCACGACAACGCTCGGCCGCATATATCGTACAAAACAATTGCAAAATTAAATAAATTAAAATATGAAATTTTGCAGCACCCACCTTATTCACCGGATCTTTCGCCAACCGACTTTCATTTATTTAAACATTTAGAACTGTTTTTACGGGCTAAACAGTACGAAAATGAAGACAGTTTGAAAAATGCCATATCAGAGTTCATTGATTCTAAAGATCAGAATTTCTTCAAGACAGGCATCTATGCATTAAAATCTCATTGGAAAAAGTGTATTGAAGTAAATGGAGCATATTTTGATTAAATAAACAGCTTTTGGAAAAAGATATGCAATTTAATATATTCACTTAAGAATC
>NW_026099062.1:0-28220 GCF_021464435.1 Cataglyphis hispanica | reverse complement strand
TACGAGCGCCGGATATAGCCGGCATCCACTCGATGACTTCTGTGTACGAGCGCCGGATATAGCCGGCATCCATTCGATGATCTGTGTGTACGAGCGCCGGCTGTAGCCGGCGCCAGCGTGATACCGCTCACCCAACGGACCCGCGAACTTTTATTTCTTTCGTTCGTATGCACGTAGCACATCGATAGCACTTGTCATTCTTTAGTTCGTTTTCATTTGTTTTACTCTAAAAATAAAACATGCACTGGGTTCGAAGCAATCGGGACAAACATCACGCTCCACTCTTCTTCAAACTAACAGTGTTCGCGAAACTTCAAAGCGCGAAACAGTCCGTCTTTTGATGCCGGCTGAGGTGCAATTCCATTGATCTATATTGAGTTAATCTCACTAAAAGTATATTTCAAACGCACATAATATCTTCTGTACGTACAAACAAATTTCTTCCGTGTGTTCTATTCGGTAGTGAAGTATTTGGTCCAAATTATATTATAATATAAAAGAAATCTTCCTTGAAGCATTACAAGAAACTGGATAACAGCTATTAATTTTTCAAGGTTCGTAATATTTATTTAAAAATTTTATTTGGAGCTTTGTTTAGTTTGTTTTATAAAATCTTTTTGCACCCCCTTGTCAGAATGTCACGACGAAAAATTCTATTCCGAGACCGATCTACTGATTCAGAAAACGATTCAGATAATCAAAATCAAAATAATGTTACACTACAGAGAAAGAGAAAAAAGAACTATATGTAGTACTTCTGACTCAGAATCAGAGAAGATTGAAGCAAACGACAGTTGCTGTGATATATGGACGTCAAAAGATTTGTCCCTAAAATACATAAGTTTTCGTCAAAAGATTCAGGAATTAAAGAAAACATCAGTAGATCAGCCAAAATCTTAGATTACTTCCAGCTTTTTGTCTCCGAAGAGCTCGTAGAACTGATTGCGAGAGAAACAAATGAATATTGGTCACAAAAGAATAATAATAATATAAACAATTCAGAAGGAACAGGGCTAGCTGAACTATACCGTTTCTTTGCTGTGTCATTTTTAATGACACGCAACAAAAATTATCATTATTAGAGTACTGGAGTAAAGATAAACTTCTTCGTAGTGAGATTTTTGGAGAAATAATGACCAGAGACCGCTACCTCAAATTATTACAGATGTTACACTTCACCCATTCGGTCGATCCTACGAATGATCGTTTACACAAAATACGGAACGTCATTGATATATTACGAACAAAATTTAGTCAAGCATTTCAACCTTATGAACGTCTGTGCATTGACGAAAGCTTGCTTTTATATAAAGGAAGGCTGTCTTTTAAACAGTACATCCCGTCCAAAAGAAATAGGTTCGGTGTAAAATCCTTTATTCTCAGCGATTGTCAGACAGGATTTGTACTAGATTTACTTGTTTATGCTGGATCATCTACAATGGTACATAGTGAAAATCAGGATATTGGAATATCTGGCGCAATAGTTGAAACACTCATGAAACCGCCTGCAGTGAAATGCGCGGCGAGGTAGTGAACTCGCGATTCCCTTTGTTCGGCGGCGGGGATGGTCGGATGTTAGACCGTATTGCTCGAGAATACTCGCGAACTCTCTGCTATCGTTCGATACAACGAGATCGGTAGAAATCGAAATGGGTATCAAGAATACTTGGCGGAGACTGCGAACTCAGCGAGCGGAGTCATATATCGATCTGGTGCTGACAATGAGAGCTATCAGTCTTTTTATACTTGACAAATAACGGTATTCGCGTCGTTTATCGTTATTGTCTCGGGGAGAAACGACGTGAGATTTCGGCGTACGATGTTCGGCGCTGTTCGGGCGCGCTCGAGCTGTTCAGGTTTTTGATAAGTGCCGTGTAACGTCCGGTTTTAATTATTGTTAGCTTGAAAAAGAGCGCTAAGCGTCTCTGTCCCTGTCCGGCTGGTGTTCGTCGGTTTTCACCAGACTTCTGGCTGGTCAACGTGCCGGGAATGATGGGGAGATGCATCGTTACAAGTTGATAAAACAAATATAATATATACAATATTTACAATATATTATACATCGTTGTATTTATATGATAAACAGGATAAAGGGCTAATTGAGAGCTTAACGTGGTAATAGATGCGCAAGTATAATTTTGTTTAATATTGAAATGAACGTTTTGGTCCTATGATTTGAATCTTCTTCAGCATCTGTCAAAAATTATTTTAACAATATGTTATAAACGGATCATTCGTCTTATTACATGGATTACATGTATGGTTTATTTTTTTTTAAAGCGTACATGGTGTGTGTTTGTCACAGGCGCATAGTAACTCGTGTTTACTCATTCGGAATTCAGTCTTTTTACAGTTTCACCTATGGATGACGTATTAACAGGTTAAGGATGTTCAAAACTATATTATGTTGGTCAAACGAGATACTACGAGTCACGAGATTCAAGACGCAACTGTTGTTTAAATCGATAAGTTACATTGACTTGATTAACATTGTGTAATGTTGGCCGCAAGAATTGGTTGAGCATTGAACATAAACAAATAGAATTGTTGTTATGTTTAACTTGAAAGTCATGTAATGTTTGTTAAAAAATAGATCTATTAAATTAATTCAAATTTTCTAACAGATTTTTTTTTGTTGCGTATTATGAATATAATATGATGAAATGAATTAATGTGAATTAAATAAGAAACACATAAATTGTGTAAAATGGAGGAATTAACAAAGTCAAGTTAATGTGTAAAATAAAATAAATATTGATTAAAACAGATAAAAAATTATGCAAATTAGAAGCTTGCACATTGCTTCCTCATAATTTTATATCTTTTCTTCCATAATATCAATAATGATAATTATAAATATGTCCATATTTAATATCATCCTCTAATGATTGATACTTTATTCGTGTAAAAATATTTATCCGTATATTTTGAAATTTGAGTAAGTTAGAGCAACCTTTTTTAGAAAAATTTAAAACTTTATAAAAAAATGAACCTTTTTACCAATTTTCATCAAATTCAATATCAACCAAATTTTTTAACGATACTCTATTCATGTAAAAATATTTAGTCCGATATATCAAAATTTGTGGAAGTTAGAACGTGTACAGGCATTTATTGAAAAATTCAAAATTTTCGGCAATCACGTTCTTTTTGTGCATATATATACATACATACACACATACGAACATTTTGTAAAACTATGTTTTTTCAACGTTTTAGAACATTCTGAACACTGGCAAAATTTGAAAAAAAAAAAAAATATTTTTACAAAAACAAAGCTTCCTCTATAAATAAGTAAAAATAAATAATGATGAAAATAAATAATAATAAAAAGAAATAAATAATGATGTGTAAATGGAGTCAAAATTAAATAAAGTGTAAGCTAAATTATTAAATTAAATAAATAATGTGGATTTGAATAAAAATTAAGTTAAGTCAAAAATAAAATGTAATGATAAAATTATTAATGATTGTAATGATTAAATAAATAATGTAATTTTAAATAAATTAAGTAAAAAATAAAATGTGATTTAAACAACATAACAGTTGCGTCTTGAATCTCGTGCTCGCAATATCTTGTTTGACCAGCATAATATTTTGAACATCCTTAACCCATTAAAATACGTCATTCACGGCTCGAACCGTATGTTACGTTTAGACTCTCGGAAGGATGAGTCACAAGAAAGGGCGTAATAACTATTAAATTTTAAAACAGTATGTTACGTCCAGACTCTCGGAAAGATGAGTCATAAGGAAGGGCGCAACAACTATTTTAATTATCCCGAAATCAAACGCCTTGCGACATAAGAATCGGATCGAGCGAACTCAAAGGTCTAAAAATTAGGTAAACGACTGTACTGTCAGACGTTCACTCGGTGATCCTCTTTTAGTCAAGGAATTTAATTCGTATTACTTAGGATGGAATCAAGTGCGATCTTTTACTGAGAACGAGAGAGGGGTTAAGAAATATTTTGATTAATTGAACAAAAATATACATTTATTCATTAAAATAAGTAATATATTGATACATGTTCTTATAATTATATCAATATTATAATTATAATTATATCAGAAGTAAAAAGCTAATTTTTAATTATGTGAGTGTATGTGGGAGTGTATGTGTGAGAGTGTGAATGATCATTTATTCGCGGGTAATACATGAGTGCGGAGGGCATTAGTCAGAGTAAAGATATAAAGAGAGTATAAAGAGAAAGATTCTATTTTTAATATTTATTCTCCGACTGGTAGTTATAATATAATGTGTTTAATTTGAAAATAGAATCAAAATTAAAATGTATAAATAAATAAGCGTGTGTGTGTAGAACGGTCGGAAGTATAAAATTGGTTGCTCACATATAAGTTAAATTAGATTTTTAAAATTTTCTTAAGCTTATTACGGCTTTATAGAATGAGTTAATGATTAAAAAAAATCAAACATCTTATAGAATTGTTTTGATTTAAATAAAAAATAAGAGAAGAGAGAAAAGGAAGAAAACTATTTAATTAGACTTACTTTTTAAGAATAGCAATTCGAAGTCGGAGGAATGGCGAATTAGTGCAGTGTTTGCTCTGTGTCTCATGTCGATAGCTCGATACTCGATTTGTGGTTGCAGGTAGGTTGCTCCGGAGATGAGGACATTGGTTGCACAAGTAACTAACTAATAACTCATTATGCAAAAGCACAAAATAAGGCTGCAGTAATAATAACTGGTGAGTGAATAAAATCTGAAGTTTCTCGAATCTTATAAGTCTCCCTTTTAGTTCTTTTCCGAAGGTGTGTTCTAATTTTTAGAAGTAGAATCCTCCAAAAATTTAACGAATTAGAAATTATTCCAGTTATCCCATTATCTTCGTTAGGCGGGGTTTCTCTTACTTTTCGTTTTTTATTTGCGGTGATCGTCGATTGGTGAGTTTGATATCAGTTTCAAAATCCCTTGATTATTGCCTTTTTTGGCGGACTCTTGCGCACATGATCTGATTAAAAAAAGGTCTTATTATCCTTATAATTAGGAAAGAATTTATTTTTTATAATTATTTTTATCAAATGTTACGACTCTATTTATTAAATATTTTGTTGAGATAGTTTTATCGTTATTGATCCATTGCGTTAGAAGAAATTTCGTTAGAAGAAATTTATTATCTTTTTGGTATCTCTATTCTTCTTCCGGAAAATTCTATTACAAGGGATATTTATCAATTTTTATTTATTTGAGGAAATCGGCATGCTTTCATCACCGATCTTTTTGCGCCTTTCTCATGGTTTCTCATAGATAGTTAGTGAGTAAGAGTTACGAAATGTGGCGCAAGATGTTCTGTTTATTAAACAATTTATTTTTATCACTAATAGACGATTGCCGCAACTTCGCGGAAGGAAGGAATCGCCAGGAACGTAAAAAGATCGAATTAATCGAATGAATGGACACGAATTACTGTGCGCCTCTGATAATAACGCCTGCCGTATACGTTTTTTTTTTTTTTTTTTTAACAAAACCTTTATATGTAATCCATGTAATAAGATGATTGATCTGTTTATAACATATTGTTAAAATAATTTTTGACAGATGCTGAAGAAGATCCGAATCATAGAATTGTAACGTTTATTTCAATAAACATATTAAATAAAATTATACTTGCGCACCGATTATTGTGCTCTCAATTAGCCTTTTATCCTGTTTATCATACTTATATATAAGAGTTTTACTTTACTAATTGTTGTATTTGTTTCAAACAGCGCTGCAACTTCTCTATCGAAATATTATTATAAAAAAATAATGCATACTTTTCTGTTCATTTACACAAATAGCTTTTGAAAGCAGTGCTATGTTCACAATAGAATTCAGTTTGAGCCATTTAATTTGATATTATGGTCTATCTCTTTTAGTTTAAAAAATAGAAAATAGTGACCACTTTTGATGAAACATCCTACACAAAGTGTCCCATCGAAAGGTCACCCAATAATTTTTTACACATTCAAAGTGTGAAGATGGATTGGGTCAAATTGAAAAGAAAATTATCATTTTTTTTCTATAATGCTTAATAAAGGAGTTATTATTGAAAGTCTGACCGATCTTTTGCCGAGCGCACGTCGATGAGCCGCGCGCCTGATAATGTGCGAGAGCATTCTGCCGCTACAGCGCACCAATACCAAGCGCGCGGCTCACGAATGTACGTCCGGCTAAAAATTGGCGCTGATTGGACAGATTTTATTCAATACTAACTCCTTTATTAAGCATTATAGAAAAAAAATAGTACAGGAGTTGTTGTTTCAGTTTGACCCATTTATCTTCATACTTCGTGTGTATTAAAAATTACTGAACATCCTGTATAATAAAACTTTTAAGAATGTAAATGTCTTGAATTTTAAAATAAAAAACTTGCACAAAGTAAGGTTAGTGACTACATTGTGTTGACTTATTGTTGAAAAGGCAAACTTGTTATTAAATAAACGTATATACGAAAAAAAACTTGTATAATAAAACCGTGGAAATTTAACAAAAAAGTTAAAGCTATAGTAGAAGACCAAAAAACTAAGTCCATTACACAAAAAGATGAGTAGAAATTAAAATCGTAATAACTCTTTAATAGTTTAATGAATTAATATGTTCTTTTTTTAGCATATTAGAAAGACGTAAAGAACAACTTCATCAATTTTCAATATTATACTATTTTAAGATAGCTCCGATATATTTTTAAAATATGAATGTTAATAATATGTTTATGTACATTTTACACTGAGTTATTGCATTGTATTTAAATGCTCTAATCGAAATAATTCTAAAAGGAAAAATTGGAAACAATTAGAAAATTTTATATCTATGTATAATAAAGATGGAATGGAATATAAAATGAGATTGAGTTCTATATCTGATCTATTTTTGGTAAAATAAACAATTAAAGTAATTAAGAATAAAAATAAAAAGCGAAAACTTAGTGCTGCTATAATAATTTTTATTTATTTATATTATTTAATATTTGCATTTGTTGATCAATACAATATTTGCATTTGTTAATTATAATTTTTCTTTATTATGATAGTCTGATAGATGTGTGACTTCTGAAAATCTAAGATACTCGCTCGTATATAAATATATGATCTTTCTTTATTACTGGAACTTAGTGTGAGTTACTCAAGTGTTTCTTGACTTGTTAATGACGTAACCATGTAAGACTTCAGGATGCAACAAACAGGTTCTTAAGTAATATTTTTTCATGCAGTATAATAATAGAATCATTATCTACAGAGTCATTATCTATAGAGTTGAACAAAAATATTAATGAATGAATTTATATATTTGAAATAATTTCATCTTTTCTTTTTTAGATCAAAATGATGTTAGTTTAATGAGTTAGATTGAAAAAAGTTTATCGATATAAATGAAGAAAGTCTTTTGCTGCATTTATAATATCAATTTTTTTTGTTTTTCCATGATTGTTGAAAAAATGTTCTTTGACTATATATATATATATATATATATATATATATATATATATATATATATATATACACACATCTGATATAAATATGAAAATTTTCTTTCTTTAGCTAAGCGCTGCATGTAAATCTATTTTTAATTATCGTAGATTTTTTGAAAACGTAATAGTTTATTAACAAAGCATAAATATCTAAATAACAAAATGTTTAAAATTATTATATGTTGTTGGATTAATATTATTTGTAAAAGATTGTTAATAAAGCATTTTAATCGAATCACTCTGTATATATCACTTTATAACAGCAGGTAGAGCGCTTCTTCAAATTGTCATCTCCGATAGTCTCATCACGTTTCTCCTACGATCTTCTCTCATACATCTCGAAGACAAAAATTACGACAAAACCGTATACAATATTGATTTTATCGTGTTTAGTCAAAAGTTAAAAATCTACTGCAATGTTTTTGTAAGTATTATTGTAAAACAATTTTAAATACAATTAAAAAATCTTTCAATGATTTACTGGAATGAAAAAACTGCAATAACTTGACTTTGTTGCATTCATACATTTGTACTTAATGTAGCATTTTTCATTTATAACTACAAAATAAATCCGCACAAAATTAATATAGAACTTTCTAACTCTAATAATGTTCAAAATATATACAATAATTAATGTGGTAATAATTAAGATAAACTCGATTGATCGCTAAACTTGATTCAATCTCTTAATTATTTTAATATCATTAAATCTTCAAAGTTTTTAAATTTTATCGAAACGAAGAGAGTACAAATTTTTTGGGGCATATTACATGCACATTCTCTAAATTATGCTATTTTTAGATAAACCAAAAGTAAACAAAATAAGTATTCATATCGTGCCACGCATTACTTGAATAAATTTCAGAAACCATATATTTCCATAATCATAAGCTTCTAGAAACACTACATATTTTTATAAATCATAAGTTTCAGAATTACAAGATTAACAAAAATAAATAAATATAATAACCAAATTGTTATTTCAAATGTTAAAATGAAAAGAATCAAAATATGTTTATCGACATTTTGTTTGAAAATGCATTCGTGTATTTTGATACGATTAAAACGCCGTCAAATCTTCGCAATTATACAATATCATTTTCTTATTTTTTAGTTCGTGAATTTATTATTGTTGCCGTTAGCTATTTCTCTGTAAAACTATCGTAAAAGAAATTAAGAGAGTTTTTCCGTAATTTAACGTACCAAATAATTAACGATGTATGGAAAAATTCTCGCGCTTTGGAGTTACCTGCTTCCAGCCGTCGCTACATCTTCGATGTTTTGGTCAACTTCCATGAGTGACGATAGGGAAAAAAATTATTCGATGATGCGATATCAACTTGATGCAAACACTATGAGAAATTATGACTACGAAGAAGATTTGATACGGTATAATTTACACGAAAAGTCTACCATAGATAGCGACGTTATGCAATACATGTATCGTATGAATTTTATGAATAATAACCGAGAGAATGACAACTTGATACAATATAAATTTCAAACATATGCCGTAAAAAATATGAAAATAATCAAACACCGGTGCAGTCTTACATAAATTCATCAGAAACTAGCATAAAAAATTTTTATGTCACGGGAAATCCATGGAAACTCGAAAGAAACTTGGAAAGATGAAAATGATTCTATGCTGTACGATTTCTTTGAAAATTTCGATAGATACAATATCATTCCGAATGAAATATGTGACAATATTACCTGCATTCGCTTATGCTGTCCTTTCGGAAATCGTTTGGTTAATGGAAAATGCATTGCTGAGCAGAATAACTTTATTTTCCTGGAAACGATAAATGGATATATTAGTGATTCGTTGCAAAACAAAAATAAACGAATAGACAACCTATTTCTTCTGATCGTTCATGATCCATGTCAGAAGACTGGGCATTATTTGCTTAGTTCCGAACTGAATTCATTTCTCGTCAATGGTTCTTTCTATTTGCCTTATTACAATACAATTGTCGAATCAACATCTTATTGCCTTGCGGTTGTGGATCGCAACATATTTGCTGTGAACGTTTGTTTTGATGTTATGGAAGATATTATGAATAAGACCATAAAACATAATAAAAATACAATTGATCCAGGATATATAGAAGAAAGCTGGATATATACCAAAGACAATTCCAATAGAAATAATAATAAAAACAGTATTATTTCAGACAAGATGTGCAACAATATTACTTGCATACGTCTATGCTGTCCTTTCGGTAATCGCTTGATTAAAAAATGTCTTGCCGGACAGGGTAACTTTATTTTCCTACAAAACATTAAAGGATACATTAGTGATTCGTTTCGAAATGAAAATAAAAGCGCAGACAAACTATTTCTTCTGATCGTTCATGATCCGTGTCAGAAGACTGGACACTATTTTTGTATCCCCATGATAACATGTTTTCCGATGATGGCTCTTATTATCTACATGAGTACAACATAACTATCGAATCAACATCTTATTGTCTCGCGGTCATAGATACTGGCACAGATATTCCTCAATACGAATTTACTGTGAATGTTTGCCTTGACATTGCGAACAAGTTCATAAAGGATGTCGATACCCCAATAAACCAAGATAAAAATGCAGTTGTTCGTACAAGTACAATTATATATATGTGCGGTTTCTAGGATCTTTATTATTTTCGTTGGTGATATTTATAGTATATTCCATAATACCAGAGCTTCATAATATACACGGCTTCATATTGCGTGGATACAGCGGCTCGATAGCCGTCGTGAACACAATCGAATTGATAAAGATATTCATCAGAAGGGATGCTATAGAGGACTTCATCTGTATTACATATGGTATGTATTCAAATTGTATAACAAAACAACCAATGTAGCGTCTACATCTATTCCAATTATTAATATATACTGACAGTTTAATACTTTTTGACAACTTAAATATTTAATTTATAATTTAAAATTTTAGAAACATAAAAGTTAATAATAAATGAAGTTACAGTTTTTGTTACACTTTAGTATCAGATTAAAATTATCTACATATTTATCAGAGCTATAAAAATTTTACAGAATTATGCCTTAAATTAAAAAGTTATTAAATTTAATATTAGCATTGACTTTATAATATTCACACTTCATGTAAGGTTTTTTTTATAAATTTGCAGAAAATTAATCTATGGACGTAGAATTTTTTTCACGAACACATATGATATAATTGTGAATTTCATCCGCATTTTGCAGAAATTTATTAATTGATTTATTCTACTTTTACTTACATTTATTCTATTTTTTCAGCTTTTGTTAAATACTATTTCTTTATGGCCAGTTGGTTCTGGTTAAATGTAATGAGTATCAATATGTGGTGTACGTTTAGGTAAGCTTCGAAGTATATATAATATTATACTTTAGTTATAACATTAATAAATTATAACGTTAATTTTATTTTCAATTTTTCTTTTTACTATTAAAATTAAGCAATTTTACAATTTCTTGTACATTTTGCTCAATAAAATCATAGTGACTGATGACCATGAAAAGACTTTCATAGCTATTCACAGCAAAATTTTTTCAAAATACTTAAATACACAAATAGAAGTAAAGAATAATTTTTGTTGTTGTTTTACGCAATTGTTTTCTGGATCAACAAAGAGAGAAGTTGCTAATTTTTATGTTATTTTTATTCATTTACATTTGCATTATGTCTTTGAAATGTTTTTGAAATAATTTTGGCAATATACCATTCGATAGAAAACAAAGTTTTAGTCTTAAAAATCTGTTTTTAGAATTGTAGTATGATTTTTAACGAAGTCATAAGCGATTAAAGTCAAAATTCTCATTTTATATTTAATCGAGGATAATTGAGTAAAATAAAAAAACTTTAGAAAATTTTAAAAAAGTGGGTTTTGTAGGAAAAATTTTAAGCTTTTGCATTATAAAGTCGAAAATTTTCACAAAACTTTTTTTGGGCATGAGAGGCTCACAAAATAAGAAGAAAATTTGCCCATTTTATCCAACTTGTAGTTTTCTATATGTAAAAATCTCAAATTTATAAAAACTCAAAATCAATGATGACCTTTTACAAATAGACTTTAAGATCCTTTTCTATAAGATCCTCTTTTGGATTTAAACTTTGTTTATTTTTAACGAACTTACAGATAGTTAAACTTTGCATATTTTTTAAGAAAAATTGAGATACTCTTCTCATTTTTGTAAGACATTATAATTTAGTATATAAACAGGAATCATAAATTGCACTTTTATAAGCTAAAATAAGTATAGCTCTTTTATATTTTCTAAAATTTTTATAAAGATTTTGCAGGAAGTTAATTTTTCTCGTCTTTTGTGAGCTTATATTTAATTTTTAACAGCAAAATATTATTGTCAAGTGTTAATATAATAATAATTATTCTAAATTATTATATAATTAAATATTATATAATTATAAATATTATATAATTATAAATATTCTAAATTATTTATGAAATATAACTACATTGTTTAATTTATGATATTACATTACAGTTCTTACTTAATTTTCTTTTTTTTAATGTTTGAAGAACTTGAAATCAATATCATTTTGATTTTTTTTCTTCTTTTTCTTCTCTAATAATGTAAACAATTATGAACAAACATCAAACTTTTTTTCTACTAAAATTTTTTTTATCTATTAAATAAAATTAAAGTTTGAAATTATTATAATGTCTGTTACGTACATTTATATGAATACATAGTTTTTGTCATGTCATAATGTTGGATAATGTATGTCGTAATGTTGGGTAATGTAAATTTATTTTTATAGTTACATATATGGTAGATTATCTTAAAAATTTCGATTAAACGCATTTATTTTAATGTACATTTGCATTACAGTTGCTTCTATTTATACTGACAAAATCTAAAGTGTAAGCTGTTCTTCGCAGACAATTGCGCTCGTTACAAAGTGATGTGAAACAACAAGAAAGAAAGAAATTAATCATGTATTCTGCCTACGGATGGGGAGGTCCCTTTATAATCTCTATCATTTGTGGCATCATGGATTTTGTTCCTAATGTACCGGAAAACTTTCGACCGAAATTTGACAAAGAATGTTGGTTTGATAGTAAGTAAATGCCACACTGATAGTAAGTAAATGCCACACTGACAAATAATTCAAGTAATATTATTATATTAAAATGAAACATAATATATCTATAAATCAAAATAATTGTTTTATCTTAATATATGTTGAATATATATTTTAATTATTATTTTAATTATATATTTGCACTTACAAAACACGATTTAATATGAGAAACAATATAAGTTATATGTCTCATATTAAATTCTTAGATTATATGACACGTATGTTGTACGTTCACGGAATTGTAACTATTTGTATTATCAGTATTATTTGGTTATGCATCTGTACGACACGAAAAATCGCAGACTACGAAAAAAATATTGCTTATCATCGGAGAATCTCGGAGAATCGCCATTATAAAAACAGCAAGAAATGGTACTTAAACAATATTTTTGCATTAATGTCATAATTTATGTCATTAATCATATGTATCGAGTTATTAATAAAGAAAAATTTTTCAATAAATTATACTCATTTTTAAGAAGAGAGAAACAGAAAGAGAAAGAGATATTGTAATTTTAACACGATATCTCTGTGTGGCAACTTTGTTGTGTTTTGTATAATTAATCTTAAAATGGCGCATTCATTGCCGCTGCTTCAATAACGCTCACGTTATCATAAAAATTATAAATTTTCTTGAAAATGATAAACAATAGTATAAATAAAGTTAAAAAAAATAAAGTTGAAAATAAAATTAAAATGTTTCTTCTTTCATAAAGGCAATTTCTTAAAACATTTTTAATAAGATTACTACACTTTTTCTTTGTGCTTTTTTTAAAATTAAAACTAACATTATTAATTTTGAAGTTTAATTTTATTAATACATCATTTAAAGATATTTATGCTATTATTTAGAAAGATCTGACACTGAGATAATTTAGTTTTCTTGAAAATATTTATTTTTATTGAACATAAATAACTTTGAATGTTTTTAATCATAAAATCAATGGTCATAACCACTAAAAAATATTCTTTTAAAAAGGTTTGTTTTCTTTTCAGTTCATTCAATTATTTTATTTTATTATTTTGCAGGTTCTATCTGTACCTGAAGGCAACTAAAATGTTATTTATCATCTTTTGCATAAAATCGCCCATGAATGTGTTGAGCATTAAAGAGTCATGTACCTTTCATGATACTCTTTTTATGCTAGACGTCTTACAACAATTTTTTATTTTTATTATATTTGCATGGAAGAGAAAGATTAGGCAGTTGTTGCTGAAACGATTTGGTTATCACAATTAAGATATATTTTCAATAATTCAACAAGCTATTGTATCTTCAAACAGTTACACATCAGATACGATTTTTTTGGAGGAAAAGATTAATTTTTATTAAAAAACAAATCCTTTCGCAAATAAATCGTTCACTTTTTGATTAATCTTTAATGTTATTATGTGCGATAAAAAGATTTTGTCATACGTCAAAGGTCGCCAGATATTTAACGATTAACAACAGTACTATTATAATTTTTAATCAATGATTAATTTTGCATTATCGTTACATTATGTTGATAGTTTGACAGAATGATGATCTTGATCTTCATTTATCAAATATATATTTTTATATTTTTTTTGTCTTTTTTGTGACTTATTTTTTAATTATATATTTGTAAGCCTTTTTTACCATTATCAAAAATTGTTAAAACATGTTCTTAATTCAGATACTAATATTATTGAATTATTTTATATTCTAACATTATTGTAAGTAATATAATGAGAACATTGTATTAAGATCATAGCAATTGCTAATAACTGATTTGTTATTATTTTTTAATGTGTGCATGGAGAATGCTTTTGTTAATACATAATCGAATTCTTTTAAATTAAATCTTTTTATTCTCAAATTACTAATATTTAAGTGTAAATTTTTCTTTTTGAAATAGGCCAATCCAAGATGGCCCGAAATGAAACCAAAACGTCTATTAAAATTTTATTATTTAATTATTTTTAACTTTTTTTTATTATCTTTGTTCATGATCTTGCGCACAGTTCTTATTAGACCGTTACTTATTTATTCTTTATCTATTGGTAATACTTAGACTCTTTGAACATTATTATTATTATATGTAAATATTTCTTAAATTTATAACAGTTTGTCATTGTTATTTTTACAGTATTTCTATTATTCACTCTAAGTCTATTACGGAACTTATATAACATTATCATAATTATTGTGTTATATTAACATAACCAGTAATGTTTTACATAAATTTAAACTTTATTATTGTTATATTAAAAAGTGTATTAAAAAGATTGCATATTGAACATTTATGGTATAATTTTTTGATGTAATTACCTTCTATCGTAAAATTATCGTCATAATACGTTATTTAATTTTATATTTGTTTTTATTTTCATATGTCACATCTGTAACACAATTCAATAAAAAAAAAGAAAAAATATTGAAACGGGATAGTCGTTTCTTATAAGTTTTTAAATGCACGAATCTGGTTTTGAAATTCCTCCATCACATCAGAATTTTGAGGAATATACAATTAAAATTGCAAAAAAAGGCTATTTTCACGAACTTTGTTATATTATAGCTACAATATGTGACATACTGAACAAGTTTTATTACAATCAAAATAAAATATGTTGTTAGGACTTTCAACCCTCAAATAAAATTTTTGTCAGTTATGATTAATAAGATATTCATGATTAAATGTGGGGTATATTACAGAAGTTAGCTGTGACTTAGGTTATTGACAATTCTCCAAATAGTTTTCAGTTATATTTATTTAAATTTAAGAGTTTTTTAAATCACTGAATATGAATCCAGTATCAAAATTATCAAATTCAAAATGGTGAATTTAATATAACAGAGTAAATACTATAAAAATTTAAATTTTGACATCTGCAACTTTTAATCGTGTAACTCACAAAAAAATCGTAGAAAAATTTTAAAAAAACATTTTGTAGGCAAAAGGAAATTTATAGAACTTGAATTGATTTTTCCGAGAGAAATTTCTGTATCAAAGATTATCAAAAAAAAAACATAATTTTAAGGAATGTTAATGTAAATTAACATTCCTTAAAAGTCAGGCGCATCCGATGCTCCCTAAAAGCGCGCGCGGCGGCTATTCGCAGGACGATTGGTACTCTCCTATGATGCTCTCTCAGCGCTCTTTTCCAGTTTATTTCTGATGATGTAACTACCTTACATGCCGTGCTGAGTAGTTCCCCTGTAATTTTCACATAGAAATCTGTTGCTCTTTTTGTGGACCGGGCAAACAATGCTTGTGCGCCACTCCTCTGGCATCTGTTCCGTTTCCCATATTCTTAGTCCCATGCAATCCGATCAGGAGCTGCTCCCCGCCGCGCTTCAATAGTTCCCCAAAGTATGTTGTCTGGGCCAGGTGCCTTGTTGTTTTTAAGTTTGCGAATTGCTTTATGCGTGTCCTCGACAGTAGGCGGGTCCATATTACACTCCTCTTCGTTTATCTCTAACCTTGGGTTGCGTTAGCTGTTGATTGGGGTTAAGGAGTTCTTGGAAATATTGCCTCCATCTATCCAAGACTCCTTCTTGTTTTGCTATCAGCTTGCCCGTTTGCGTTTTGCAGAAGGTGGTGTTAGATTGATCCCTTCTTAAAGAGGTTGATTATATACCTTCCGCAGGTTATTGTCCTTGAAGTCTTGTTCTGCTTTCATCATGATTGAGTTAGTGTATACTCTTCTCTTTTTCTTGATAGTCTGTTTGGCTTCTCTTCTTGCGATTCCATATATTGTTTTCTTGCTTTTGGTCGATCGTTCTATATATTCTTTTCTGGCTATATTTCTCTATTGCCTGCCTGTACCTTACATCGAACTCATTTCTAGGATCGGCTCGCCTATACCCAAGTGTCGACTCCGCCGCCTGCAGTAAGGCGCCTTTGAGGGAATGCTAGTCTTCTTTTATTGTTAGCATGTTGGCTGTGTGCTTGTGCGTGTTAAGGTTCTCTTCAATTATTGTTAACTATTGTTAATCAATGAACTTCTGATTGATAAAAATTTTCTTTACTGAAGGTTATTATTACTATACTATTATTTAATGCAAGCAATGAATGTATCGTCTTTATCATTTATTCATTAGAGTGTATGTTTCTAACCTCATTTTCTAACTCAACCACGTGATGCGCTTGAAAACAAACGTGTTCTCAGGCTATAATGCCGCATGATATTTTTTATAAATTGTGAGCTCATCGAATCAAGCGGTCCACTCATGACAAATAATTTTTAAAAAAGTGCTCAAACATTCGCTCAACATAATGAAACCATACGCAGTAGTTTCATTTATAAACGATGATTCGGTTGAATTCGAATCTGCATCAGAAGTCCTATCATCTTGGCTTACCTCAAACTTAAAACAGTGTTGGTGGCCTAACACAAAAAATGTTGGATCTCTTATTGCAAGAAAAACTCTGCCGGATAAAACATTTGCAAATAAGTGGTAATTGCACGATGTTGTATTCATTGGATTTTACGGTAAGATTGCTTAAAATCTCATAATATTTATAAAGTCATTGACTTATACCACACTATATTTCCATGTATCAATATATATTTTTGCTAACAATAAATTTATTGTTATATCCTGTTATGCTTTAGATGATATTTCTACGGCGCGCCAAAAAGCTGACGGAATGTCTAGTAGCGATGAAGCTGGAGAGTCAATATTTAATAAAGTTAAGCAGCCGAATCAGTTAAATATTTTACCATCCATAATTGAGGAAAATGATACAGTAAAGTATAGAAAAAGGAAGTCAAAAGTTCAACAAAAAAGAAAAGAAGATTACTCTACTTCCGATGAGTCTACAGAATTGGTTGATGAAAACAGAAATATTCCAAGTCCATCGCAATTGCTCAAGGTGAATGACTGCGCTTCAAATGCCAATAATGTCTGTGGCATAGATCTGTTTGAAGAAACTCTGCCTGTTCAAACTTCTGCGAAGAAAATCAAAATTCGAAGTAACATTCCTGTTTCGATGAAGTTACCAGTTAAAAAAATTACTGCGGAGTACATTCAAAATTAAAGTTTACCTCATTATTTTTTGATATCCAAATACTTTATGGTTCAATTTCATTAGCTAATTTATGTAATTCTATGTATACTTATATGGTCTATGTATACATATTTATATGGTCAATATTTTTTTTTCAAAAAAACTTTCGTACTCGAATAATAATATGGATGAGGTCTGTAATGACGGTAACATAAACAGTATATCTTTCCCACTTGATACTTCAATACGTGATTATTTCATTGATACAAAGTCAATATTGTTGCAATTTGAGGGGCTAACGGTATTGATAAATGGTACAATTTTTTATCTGTAATTATTCCAATATTCCATTATCTGTATAATTTATTTCAAATATTGACATATAATATTTTCCAGAAATGTCTCAGAAAATTGCTGACAAACTGGGAGGACTGACCTTTGAAATGAGGAATATCACCGAGTGTTTAGACACAATTGAGAGAATCATTAATTGCAACCAGTTGCCTATATCTGGTGCAGATGATCACGCAGATTTGATAACTCTATGCTATTTGATTGCCTTTGCAGACTGTCGAACACGTACAAGAATTTGAAGCACATCTATTAATTGGCGAATTGTACGAAACCGATTCATATCGCATCTGAGTCAAATAGGAGGAAATAGTGCATTACAAGGATTCTGAGCAGTATTTGGACCCGTAGCAGCGAAACAATCATCCTGGTGGACAAAGAGGAAATTTTAAAGTCGGAAATTTAGCAATTATGGGTGCTGTGAAAGATGCTGTAAAAAATCGCATGCATGCACTGATAAATTTTTCGAGGACGAAGGAAAAGAGTGGTTCCGGCAGGGAACACAAAAATACGCGCGGCTCCTGAAAAATTCTAAGTCGGCTGACGATGGAACAGATTAAGTTCCTTTTAATGCTTGGTTTTATATATTCATTTGATTTATATTTATTTGATTTGTTCTATTGTATTTGTTCTGTGATACATGACTTGATTTGTTCTAATGTATTTGTTCTGTGATACATGGCTTGATTTGTTCTAATGTATTTCTGTGATACATGACTTTGATCTCAATATGTTATTTGATTTAAATTTTAATAAATGATATATATGAGAGTTAATTGATAAATATGAGAGTTGAAAAAATTATTAATGCTGTCCAAATATATCATAACGGTGATATACGAATTAAATAAGCATGTGACTTCAATGTTACGTAGAATATCAGTAAGCTATATATGCGGTGGAACGATTCAGTACATCACAATGCTGTATAAGTTACATGATGATTCTTCATAACATTTTTGTAACTGTGATATACCAATTAAGTAAATATGTGACTTCAATGTTACATAAAATATCTTCAAACTGTATACGCGTTGGAACACTCCAGTTCCACAATGCTGTATAAGTTACATCATGACTCCTCATAACATTTTTGTAATGGCGATTCGTTAAAAGGATGATAAATTTGAAAACATTTAATGATAAATTTGAAAACATTTAATTTGAAAACATTTGCTTCAATCACGGAGCACATGATATCATTGTTTTTTTTTGATATAACAACTATTATGGGAAAATTACGAAACTGATACAAAACTGTGTTTGCTGGGAATATACGAAAGCTCGGTGCTGTCTATTTTTCATTAGAATGTATCCCATATGAATTTAGCAGTATGTTGGAAAATATATTTCTTGTTCAACTCCACTATACAAGAGGTCACAAAACTGCCGGTAACATGAAAACATTTCGTAATATTATCGATCAAATAACAGATCTTGGAAAACATGGATTAACTAAATGTGGTGGCCAGCAACGAACGATTTATTTTTCTCTGTTAGCGATTATTGGTGACAATTTAGCTTTAAACGATATTTGTGGTTTCACCACAAGCTTTAACACACAAAATGTATGTAGAATATGTACAGCGGACAAAATTGAGAGCCGAAAACAAGTGCAAGATAATGCTCAAATGCTACGGACCAAACAAAATTATCTGAAAGATTGTGAAAATTGTTCCACGGGAGTGAAAACTAAATGCGTTTTTAATGAAATTCCCAACTTTCATATCATAACAAATGCAAGTCTTGATCCTATGCATGATTTATTCAAAGAAACTGCAGATACGAAATAGCTAAAATCTTGAACTTTTTGATAAATAGAGAACATTTTTTTTCTCTTGAAATTTTTAATGCCCGCGTGCAGCATTTTGATAACTAGTAGTTGAAACTTTGGAAAAAATATACCAATCTCAATATCTAGCAATGCTCTTAATGCGCAAAATTTAATAATTTCAGCGTCAGAAATGGTTTTTTTAATCGATTATCTTGGTATTCTAATCGGCGATTTAGTGCCCGTAAATAATACTGTTTGAGAAGTTTTCCTCGTATTGCGAGAAATTATAAAAATCATAATGGATTCATCATTTATTTCTGCAACAATTCAACTCCTTGAAACTTTAATATCAGAACACCATTCGCTATATATGGAAATTTTTGCGGAACCACTGAAACCTAAACATCACTTCATCGTGCATTACCCCCGATTATTGAGAAGATTAGGACCTCAAACATTTATCTTGTTTTCGTTTCGAAGCAAAGCACAAGCAATTCAAAGAGAATGCAAAGATTATAAGATCTCGCAGAAACTGCCCGTACACTTTGGCATTAAAACATCAACTTATTCTGTCACATAGATTTCTTAGTGAAAAAGGGTTTTTTGATCGATTACGTTTGGGACCTACACTACGTCAAGAATTAACTGATCTGTCTGATTATTTTTATTTCAAAAACACACTCCCATGGAACTTTCAATGCGAATATGTACTCGACACTTATGTAAAAGTGAACGGCGTTACTTATCATAAAGATATGTCTATAGCTATGCATATGAATGACAATACTATTATCTTTGGCGAAATACATTATGTAACTATTAATAATATTCATCAAATATCATTTATATACAGAAATTTATGTACAGAATTTCATACTAAAGCTATTAACAGACATTACTGCGCATTTGAAGTAATTAAGAAACATATTTGGAGATTCATTAGGCTAGAAGATTTATTTTCTTATATTCCGCAAAATGTTCACATGATGAGCGATGGTAATTTATATATTTCTTGCAAATAGATATAAGTAAATGTATCTAGAAAAACGTACTTTAATTTATGCGAATTTGTGTTCAAATATTTTGTCTTTAAAACTGTTCAATAGTTTATATAATTAATGAATAAGATTAATAAATAAAAATATTTTTATATATATTGTTTACATCTTTATACTTTTTAGTTCTTCCAGCATATAGTTAATATAGTTAATATTGCAATAAAATTAATTTATTATCCTAAATTGCAGATTCCTCCATATATGAAGGATTCATATATGATGAATGTAAAATGTTAGTTGAATTAGCTAAATGAATTGTTGAAAAGAACAAAATTATCTTACCTGCTTAATATATTATGTAGTTCTTCGAATAAAAATTGTATTGTTCAAATGTCTAATTATTGCATTCTTTTAACAAATTCTTCATTTTGATAAATTTAATCTTTGTTAATTAAATGACAACTTTATTCAAATCAGTCTATAATTTTGTTTGTTAATCCCAATAAATAAACATACTGATTGCATATTTTATTTGTTTAATAAAATAATTATTTATAATAAACAACTCTTTAGTTGCTTTTATTTTATGTTTTAGTGGACGCTGCATGTGTTCGGTTCCTCTAATGAAAATTCAGTTGTTTCAACTCAATGTAGGATTTTTTTAACAAATTGTTTTTATCAACGAAATAAATTTCGATTTGCTCTACAAAAGTTTTCTATCAAACAACAAAACGTACAAATACACCAATCAGCTAAATTGTTAGTTAAATTACATTAATAAATATACGAACAATGTATTGAAGTTATTTAACAAAGCTTTTATTTATGTCAAATACATTTTGTGTTATCTGCACTTCATCGTTTGATAAAGATTTCATGTATTTAGTTCCAGAAACAAAATTTTAATTGCTTCATATTTTCGTGAATATGAATTTTAACTGCATTTTAGTAAATGGAACTGAATTTCTATATATCGAACTATATATATATTGCTGTTTCAAGTAATGTTTCGTTTTAATAAAATGTCGTTTTGTTAAATAAAATTAAGATTTATCTAACACAAAAAAATTTATCTACACTCAACATGAATAAATTTGCATATCAAAAAAATATTGCATTACAGTATATGTCACTGAGTTCGCAATTTTGTTGGTTCAAATAGTGTTTTATTTACAATAATAACAAAATTTTTTGTGTCATCGTAGTAATGTTTAGTTGAACGTATCGGACTAAATATTTTAGTTGGATGAAACACATTTTGCGTTTTTCAACAAATTTTTTTTCTCAGTGCATATACATTCATTATTATAAATTACATACATTATTATATAATGTATTATATTATAATATTATGTATAAATAATATGATATAAAACAAAATCGCTTATAATTTAATACAATGTAATTTAACTCGATTTTCTCTTCGTGTCTTCCTTTCCCATGCATAGTCTATCCTTCTCTAATTTTTCTTGCGAAACATCCTATCTCGCTTCGTCCTTGTCTTGCGCTACGCTTCGTTCTTATCGCGGAAAAATATGCGGTTACGATAAATAAGGAAGATTCATTCGTATAATAGTACGAATAAATTTTATTTCTTAAAAATATATATTTTTAATATTATGTTTAATTTTAAAAATGTCGCCAGTAAATAAATTAATAAACAAGTGTTTATACGACCAAACTGGCAATTTATTGTTTGATTATTATATCACGACATTTCGACCATATGGTTTTGGTCCTTATCAAATGAAACTAAAATTACAATACAATAAATAATGATAGTCATGTTACAAAGAAAAAAATAGGATTAAGCAACTTACGTTATAATTAAAAAGTAGAAAGAGAAAAATCGAAATGTCAAACTGACATTGTGTCAACCACTATGTTTGGAATACTGAGATCAACTAAACGACCTTTATTAATTTATCGTATATGTTGTTTAAATTCTCTGTATCTTTTTGGGAATTAATAGTGTTGTCAAATTTTTTAATAAAAAACATTTCAGCTATTTCTCTCTTTCTTACATGTTTTTCGTTATGTAGAATATCAGGCGCTGACCAATCGAAGTCATGATCAAATTTTAATTTGTGTTTGCTAATTACGGATAAATTACTTTCGTGCATTTTTATATTATTACAATGTTCCTTGACTCGGGTGCTTAAGTGTCTTTTTGTCTGGCCAATATACGAAGCGCTACAATTCTTACAATTTATTTTGTAAACAACCTCCGTTCTATTGCTAATAGGCAAACTATCCTTGCCGCGTTTAATCAGTGAATTTAATTTTTTAGGTATATTGTAAACCACTGTCAGTCCCATATTTTTAAGCAACCGACCACTTTTATATATTTTTAAGTAATAAAAATATATATTTTTATTACTTAAAAATTTTTTACGCGATGCGTAAAAGATATAAAATATTTAAAATAAGGCGGCGGCTGCTCGTCTCGCTTCGTCCTACTCTCGCTTCGCTCTTATCACGGTCGCGATAAATAAAGAAGATTGATTCATATAATAGTATAAATAAATTTTTATTTCTTAAAAAGTACATTTTTATTAAGCGTAAAAATATAAAATATGTAAAATATTTAAAATATAAAGTATTTAAAATATTAAACATTATAGAGAGAGATGTGGCGAGCAATTATCGTTGTTATGTCATTAATATATATATTTAAATATGATAAATACATTTTTAAAAATAAGATATATTATTAAATATTACAAATTATATAATATATAATATTAATATAATGATATATTATATGGTTTATAATATGATATATTAATATAATGATATATTATAATATGATTTATAATACGATATACATCGTGATAATATATAGAATGTGGTTTATAATATAAAATATAGTTTATGAATGAATAAATATAGAACTTTATTGCCCCCAATAGGGAGATCCATTATTACCACACTTAACTTAATTTACACAAATTTACAAGCTACTTGCTTACCCTATATTTAGCCTACGGTTAAATTAATTTAAACTTATCGCCACCCATACATACATCGCTGTCCGTCCTATACTATCTCTCTTTCCTCTGTCTTAACCGCCTAATGTCTTCCGCTTCCGTTTACAAGATATGAATACTCATACTCCACTAGCTTCTATCTCTCCACATTTCATTCGCTCCACTCTCACGCCATCTCCTATCCTCGACTCCATTTTTCCGCTCGATGATCTTCTGCCAGATTTCGCTTCTGATCCGCATCTGACCTTTTCCGATTTCCGGTATCGACGCCAATCTCGATCTCGATCGAACTTGACCTGATGCTCGACGATTCTCGATTCTAGATTTCTGATTGTCGATCACGATGGTTCTCTGCGATTTCGCGATGCCTGTTATGATCTCGCGATCTTAATGGATCCTCGCGGATTTCGATCCTGATTCGATTCTTTGACTTGGTTTCGCGCCCGATCCATGATCTTTCGACGATTTTAGTTCATCTGATCCGAAAGATCCTATCCGTTTCGACTTGAACTGCTTCGATAAGACGTCCCTGCTCGATATCTTCGATTTGATCTTTGATCCATCCTCGATAGATGTCCCGATGTCCTGACTGATCCATCTCCAGCGACCATCTTAAATAACTTTTCTCCAGCTTCTCTCTGCCTTCAGCACCCCTTGTCTCTCTTTTCATCCGCATATCTTTACCCCATATCCCATTATCATCCACACCAATCTATCAAACAATCATAACCTTCTACACCAATCCTTCTCAAACTTTCTCTTCCCTAGGCTTCATACCTGCCCCATCGCTGCTCTTTTTACCCTCTCTTTAATATGCCCCTCCTGATTCCCATTTGCTTGAAACGTGTATCACAAATATTTAAAAGCTTTCACCTCCTTTAGCGATTTCCCTTTCCATCTCTAGCTCACCTTCTTTCATCTACCGCCTCCCTTCCTAAATCTCATTATTTTGGTCTTCTCCATATTTACCTCCAGTCCCTTCCTATCAATTTGCCTTTCTAACATATTCCTCATCTGCCCTTATCCTCCGCCATCAACGCTCGCGTTGGTATCGTTCCAAATATCGTTCACGTATGACAACATATATATCCTCTCCTCTCCTAGTTTCATCCCTCCCCATCTTTTCCCATTTTCTCCTCGAGATCCGCTAACACTAAATTAAACAGTAGGCGGCTTAAGGAACACGCCTCACTCCTCTTGCTGTCCAAAAACCTCTCCCCACTTCCTCTCCGACCATCACTTTGCATTTCGATTCCCTCAAAATCTCTCTCACTAAACTCTCCACTAAACTCTCCCTCATTCTTCTTGCTCTCATCTCTTCCAGCACCACCACTCTATTCATTGAATCGAAAACAGTCTTTAAGTCTATAAATATTGTCACCAATTCCCCTTTTTTTCTCCAATTGCTTATTTACTAAAAAATTCAGTAAATATATGCTATCTACCGTCTCCATTCCCTTCTAAAACCTTGGCTTGGTGATAGCAACCCCATACTTTCAGCCTCCTCCTTCAATCTTTCTATCAAAACCGCTGCGTATATCTTGTATAGCGTCGACATCAACGTTATTCCTCTTTACACATTTACTACCTCTCCTCCCCCTTTTTTTCTCACCGGCACTATTACTCCCTTTTCCAATCCTCTGGCATCCTTCTCCCCTCCATACTTTGCTGCAATACAATCCTTAAACCTCACTTTATTTATACCTTGCTGATTTACTTCATCGTTTATCTCAGTCTTTATCTACTTGCCTCTGATTTGTCTGTCTTTATCTAAGCGACGCCCGACATTTCTATTGCGGTTCTTGGCTCTGATTTTCCGATTCGATCCTTTGATGATACTGATTGACGACGATCTTTAATCGTCGATGCCGTCCTGATCGACTGCCGATCTTTGATTCTGATCTGTTTCTGACTTTGCCGATAGCTGGATCGACGGATTGATTATCTGGATTTCTCCTGATTTCTTTGATTGCCGATTTCGACGCGTCGATTCCTTGATTCTTTCTGATGATTCCTGGAGACTTTGTTCGATCCTGCTAATCTGTCGACGATTTTGATTTTGATTTGCGATCCTTGATGTGACGATGATCGATTGATCTGACTGGATATCCTCGACGATCCGATCACCTCGATTTGATTAATTTGATGTCTCTCTCGAGGTCCATTATCTCTACCTCACGATGCACGATCCTATGAACGGACCTGTAGATTTGTAAGCGATGTATATCTCTGATATCAAACTGATTTTCTACGCCTTTTTTTGATGATCCTCGGATTCCGTAGGATCGACTGATTCCATGGATCCTTGTTTTATCTTTTGATCTGCCGGATTTTGATCCATCGTGATTTCCGGATTTCTATCCTTATGATTTCGATGACTCGATTCCGGATGATTCCGATTTCGGATTTCGATCGCGCGGATCTGATCCTCGATCGATGGATTGATTGATTCTGAAGTGCCGATTGTCTCGACGCGCGATTTTGATTCGATTTTGATTTCTTTGATCTCTTATGCCCGAGAGCGACTTTGATTGACTGATTCGATCGACGACCTCTCGCTCGAAGCCGCGGATTTTGATTATAGATCGACCACGTGGAGTTCTGGACGGAACTTCCCGCTTCGATCGCTGATTATCTCTCTGAATACTCTCGACGATACTTGCTGATTCGATCCTCGACCTGTATCTATCCGAGTCTCGGCTTCTATGCCCTATTTCTCTTCGCCAACTTCGACACTACTTCTCTGCTTATCTCTCTTACTTCGATCTCCCTCTCTCTTTTCTTATCTGAACTCCCTTTCTATCATTAGGTAGAAACTAACCTCAATACTCTGTTTTTCGAAATTTCGAGTACATGGCGTACAATACAGCGATTTTATTTTTTCCAAAATTCAGATTCATATCGTCATAGGGATAAAAATCCGAATTAAGATACAGTTTGACATTGGTCAATTTACAATCGTCGAACAGGGAAGTATCCTGAAGCAGAACGTTTTTCCTTCCGAATTGCAGCGCGAAGATAACGTATCGCGGTTTCTCGAGTTGCGTCGCCGCTTTGATCACCCACGAGTGTTTGTCGTGCTCTGCAGAAACGAAAACTCATAGAGATCCCACAAACAAAAAGCGCTCAGATATTTTCCGCTATCCAATGTACGCAATAACGCTAATTTATTAACATCGTTTAACACTACGTGAGGCATTCGCCATTGTATCTTCAATAGAATGATTTTAGGTGCGATACGTGACAATTGTGAATTGCGCGCTCGTATCAAGATGAGTTCATGTCGCGCGTTGATCACGACGCGCTTGTAACCCTCGCAAAAACCTAGCAACACGCTGAGAGGTACGCAAAAGTTAAAATCATCGACCGAATGATTCTTCGCCGCAAAGTCCCATCCGGCATTTTGTAATATATTGCTTCTCTCGACCGTCAGCGACGCGTAATTCTTGATCGTGCTCGTTATTCGGACGTTTCTGCTTCGATCAATCTCCACCCAATCGAGCTCGTAATGAATCTCCTCGAAACATAAACGCGATGAAATTGTTACCAATCTCGACGAGCTTTCCCCATCCGCGCCCGATAGTTTCTTTGACTCAAGTCTGCCCTCGACATAGAGGAAACTCTCTAATGTGTACAGATCCTGTTGTTGTATAGGAATTCGTATCTCGTCGCTATTTCCAAATGTGATATTGGCGTAAGAGTTATACGTGTGAGTCTTGATCTTGACGATGCGATCGCTGAAGACCGGTTCTCCGGCGATGCTCAAGATACTCATTTCGCTTTCACGGAGAAGCCGTTTTCGGAACGACGAAACCCAAAGAGCGCAGAAAAGTCGCATCGGTTAATCTTCTCTTTCCCTTCCTCCTCTTCGCATCTAGGGCCGTTCTTCGGTTTCGCATCTATGGCGACGCTTCGCATCGGCAGATATAGACGAGAATTTAAGACGATATGGTTCGCCGTACCGTAAAGCGATCAGTAGTCGCGGATACGTCGAACGTGCGCGAGTGAGAGAGGATCCATTTGCGATGGCTACGAAGAATATCGACGAACGAGAGAAGACGACGAAGGAAATAGCTAAAACGCGCGCTTCGATTCGTAGGAAACACAGAACGTTGAAGATCGACAAGATGGAGAGCGCGGTCGCTATGGAGACCCGTTTCAAGCCGATCGTCGAGCCGCTACGCCACATCGCCGTACACGCCGAACGAGACGAGCGAGATGCGATCAAACGAGACAGTCGACGCCGAATCCGCGACGAACGTCGAGAGAAAATGGAAGAGAAAGAAATCGCTAACTCCTACGCGGGAAAAGTCTGAAGCGAAACGGGTACAACCAAGACGACGCTTGCAAGCTCTGTTAGACGCATCCCCCCGAGAGAGATCCACTAGCGCTAGGCAAAGAAGAGATGTTTGAGGATCTCGAATCGCCCTTAATGCTCGAAACATCCGTTAAATGAACTCTTCGAACTTCTCAGGGTCGTAAAATGTTGCACGTTCAGCTAGGACCGTTGGGATGAAAGTACGTAGGGGCTCTTCTCGAATGAGAAAAATCGAGCGA
>NW_026099061.1:0-1263 GCF_021464435.1 Cataglyphis hispanica | reverse complement strand
AGTTCCAGGTGTTTCAGCATTCAGAGCACGAGATAACCGCCCTACAGAAATTTTATAGGTGTCTAAAAAAAAGTTCCTGCAAACCGACACGTCTGACTTGTTATTTTTTGACAAAAAATACTTGTAGCTGCATTTTCTCATAGGTCTTTCAAACGTTCTGGGCCGCCTTTGTTTTATTAATTGTTGGTGAACTGTAGTACACAGATACAGATTCTGTGTTTCAAAATCTTTTAGTTTCCAGAAAGTATCAAAATTAAATTTTCTTTCATTATATTCTACGCGATCTAAACATTTTTTTGAGCAAAAGCAATCCTTATTATCAAAAATTTTAGCACTTACAAGTTTTGATTTTTTTGTCGTGTATTCTTCGCCATTATTTCTCTTAATTTTTCTAATATTTTGTGCGTAACTACCTTCATTTCTTGCCCGTTTTCTTGTCTTATCTTTTTCTCTCTGCACTATTTCTGGGGTTTCTAAATTTACAAAGAAATCTTCATATGATTCATCTGAAGATGATAACTGCCTTACTCTTTTCCATTTCTTGGAAGTATTACGTGGTCGTATAATATCTGCAGATCACATCGTATTCGAATAATAATTAATATATTCACATAATAAGTACGTTATCATTAACTTACCTGAACCGCTATCTGTTGACATAGTGTTAAAATATATAAATTATTTGCCACCAGTAATTTTATTAATTCCGAAGCGCCAAACTGAATTATATGGTTAGATAAACCGGAATGAAATTGTCGTTGTGGGGAACACGTGTATTAATTTATCACGTGCAATTTATCAGTTTAATATATCACGTGCAATTTATCAGTTTAATCTATTGTGCTTAATTTATCAAGCTCTGTTTAATTTATATTAATATAACACGGATTTAATTTATCAGTTTTAAAACTATAAATATATGTGCAGGATTTATTAAATATGTTTAACCCCAACAGTCGTTATTATTAAAATTTGATTGTCATTTATTTTATTATGTAGTTCAGAAACGCGTCAAAGAAGGCCACGTGCCATTTTCAAGTTGTTTATATAATTTCTTTAAATTTTTGACTTAGACCACTTTCATAATTAACACTAAATGAATTCCATATAATGTTGAAATTACAACCACTATCTAATGGTTCATTTTTGACAATTTCGTAAAAATTACATTGAATACATTTAGTTTAAACTAATGTGGTATGAAATAACTGATAAACTCATTTTTTTTAAATTTTGACTTAGACCACTTTCATAATTATGGGC
>NW_026099060.1:0-1284 GCF_021464435.1 Cataglyphis hispanica | reverse complement strand
GAGAGGCATGAAGGTGGTGGAGAGAAGAAATTAGAAAATGAAAGAGGAGGTTAAGGAGGAGGAATCAGGGAACAAGGGGTGGGTGAGGAGATGGAAAAGTAAGAAAGGAGCTTAGGGAGAGGAAAGAGATGGAAGGAAGAAAGAGAAGAGCTGGAAAACTTATTAGTGAGCTGGAGGGGAAGATAGAAAAGATAGAAAAACGTGATATCAGGGAGGGAGAAGGGAACAGGGCAGTTAGTAGGGGAGTAAGTGAAATGATAGAGAATAGGTTAAAAGAGATGGAAAGTAGAATGGAAAGGAAGGAAAGAAAGGAAAGAAGGAGAAACATATGGAAAGAGGGGGGGTAGGAAGGTGGAGAAGGGTGGAGTGGAGGAAGGAAGAGATGGAAGAAGGATGGAGATGAAGGAAATGAAGAAAGAGGTCTGGAAGGAAATGGCAGGAAGGAAGGACTGAGGATTGGACTGGAAGGAAAGGAGAATGGGAGGAGGGATAGCAGGATGGAGGAGGAAGGAAGGAGAGGGAAGGGATAGTGGAGGAAATAAGAATAGACAGGAATGGTAGGTGGGCTGAGGAGGAAGAAGTGCTAAAAGATGGAATGGAAACTTAAAGGGACAGTGAAATGGAGTGGAAGGGGCAAGAAAATGGTGGAAAGATGGAGTGGATGGAACGTGATGTGGATGCCTGGCCGACGGGAAAGACCTCGAGATGACAGTGGAGGAGTGGCCGTGGATGGTGACTCACGAAACGATTGAAGGACGGGAAAGTGCAATGACAGGAGTGCGATTGCTGGAGAGGATAATGGAAAGGAGGGCAGATGGGAGTGGATGACAGAATAAGAAAGGAATGGGAGGTGGAAGGAAGGAAGGAAAAGAGATGGATTAGTAGTAGGTGGAGGAAAGTGGAGTGGAGGGAGAGGATTGTGGAGAGTGGAGGAAGGAAGGAATGGAATGGTGGAGAAAGGAAGAAATGGAGGGAATGAGGAAATGGAAGGAACAGGAGGAGGGGGGGATGGCCATGGACAATGGCAGGGATATGGATAGTGGTGGACACTTAGACGGATGGAGGAACGGAGGGGGAGGTGGACGTAATGGGGGATGGAATCTGGAAATGGATTATGGGAATGGAACGAAGATGGGATGGGGTAAGATGGCGGACCAGTATGGTTTGGAAGGTGGAATGGTAAGAGATAGGAATGGAATGGAATGGAGGGTGGTGAAGGAAATGGAAGGAATGGTGAAGCGATGATAGATGGAACAGGAGGGGACAACGAGTGCGTGGAGGAAG
>NW_026099059.1:0-1286 GCF_021464435.1 Cataglyphis hispanica | reverse complement strand
TTTAATATAAGTAAAAAATTATAATTTTATAAGAATAATTTATAAGTTAAAAAATTAATTTTAATATTAAAAATTATGTTTTTATTAATTTATATAAAGATATATTATTAATATTGTTATTTTTTTTTTATTTAATTATATATGATACACATTAAAGTAAATATTAAATTATTTGTAAAAATAAAAAAATATTTATTAAAAATTAAATTAAAATAATAAAATATTTAATTAAATAAGATTTATAAACAATGTATTTATATATTAAACTTTGAAGGTTTAAAGTTTAATTTTAACTTAAACTCTTAAAAATTATTGTTAAAATAATATAAAATAAAAAAAATTATATTATAATAATATTAAATTAAATGGATTTATTTAAAATATAAAAATTAAAATATAAAAATTAAAATATAAAAATTATATATATTTTAATATTTTAATATTTTAATATTTTAATATTTTAATATTTTAATATTTTAATATTTTAATATTTTAATATTTTAATATTTTAATATTTTAATATTTTAATATTATAATATTTTAATATTTTAATATTTTAATATTTTAATATTTTAATATTTTAATATTTTAATATTTTAATGTTTTAATATTTTAATATTTTAATATTTTAATATTTTAATATTTTTAACATTTTAAATATTTTTAATATTTATAATTTTTTAAAATAAAAATAATTATTTTTAAAAAATATTTATTGAATAATAAATAAATAAGAGAAATATTATAAAATCTATTTTTAGGGTATGAAACTAAAAGCTTAATAAATATTTTTATATAAAATAAGCTAAAATTTTTATATTAAGTAAGCTAAAATTTATAATAAATTTTAGCTTACTTAATATAAAAATTTCAGCTTATTTAATATAATAGCTTATTTAATATATTTTAATTTTATATTATAATTTTTTTTTATAATAAATTTTAGCTTACTTATTTTAAAAAAATTAAATTTATTATTTAAAAAAAAAATCAAATTTATCATTTTTAAAAAAATCAAATTTATTGTTTAAAAAAAATCAAATTTATTGTTTTAAAAATAAATCAAATTTATTGTTTAAAAAAAAAATCAAATTTATTGTTTTAAAAAAATTCAAGTTTATTATTTTTAAAAAATCAAATTTATTGTTTAAAAAATATCAAATTTATTGTTTTTAAAAAGATCAAATTTATTGGTTTTAAAAAATCAAATTTGTTTAAAAAAAATTTATTGTTTTAAAAAAATTTAATTTTTTAATTAATTATATATGAAAAATTAATTATTTAAA
>NW_026099058.1:0-1290 GCF_021464435.1 Cataglyphis hispanica | reverse complement strand
GATCTAAAACTTTTGTCTAAAACATTTATCACGATTTTCCGTATTTACTGAAATAAGCGCAAAAATTATAATTTTTATGGAGTTTTCATGGTTTTCACTATAAAAATTCAATAGTCGCCAATTTTCACTATGATATTCGTAATCAGCGCATCAAAATATGTAAGAATACTGAGTTTCAAAGAAATCGATGGTGAGTACTTTTGGAACACCCCTTTTCCCATTCACACAACAGATGTAGAATAGAATTCGCTTCTTATTGAAAAATGTACGTGTGGGCACAATGGGTTCCGCTCCCCTCTTCTTTTTTACGGCGGGGGGGCTCCATTTCTAAAAGTAACCTAACCCAAACTTATTAATAGAAGTTTAAGTTTCACGCGAAAAATTTAGTTATGCGGCGTGCACGTCTACTTATATTTTATCTTTGTTTTTATCTTTTGTCTTTGTCTCTTACCTAACCAGTAGTAACATATGTAACTATTTTTTTTTGTACCTCAATAAAGATAGCTGTTTGGCATATTTAATAATATAATCAAATTCTACTTTATTAACCCCAAAAATCCATAACAAGCTTTTTACCTATTTTTAATTTAAAACTAAAATTTGGTTAGGCAGGGGGAGGGAAGCGGAATCCGCTGTGTCCACGTGCATACTTTGCAAAGACGAAGTGAAGTTCATTCTTTAATGTTTTATAACTTTTGAACGAATCGCGACCGCCACTTCCCAATAAGCAAAAAATCATTACTACAATGTTATTATAATGATATTCACTAACCAAAATAGTAATGTTGTCAGTTATGTAGTTTTTAATATTGTATGCAACATTATTATGAACAAACTTTGGCACCGATTTAAAGGTTTCGGTAATGTTGTTAAATTGTTGTTAATTGAAAAATGTTATATATAAAACATTTTTATGTTTTATATATAGTTATATTAAAAATATGTTATATATAATATTTTTAAAATAATAAAAATCAATTAAATTAATGTTAGAATTAATATTAATGTAATATTAATATTAAGCTATGTAGATGTTGATACTAATGTTGTTATTATTGATTTAATTTTATGAGAAACATTATCAGAATGTTAAAACAACATTAATGCAATATTACTTGTCACGAAATAACATTTTCTATTTTGTTGACAATTGAGTATTTTTTATAGCAAAAGTCAGAATTGAGTAAAATAAGATGATAACCTACTTGATCTATTTTGATGATATTAATTACTTTAACATATTAACTATTTTTCTATTATTTTCAATGAGAATTCCCGCCTATTACGTCG
>NW_026099057.1:0-1299 GCF_021464435.1 Cataglyphis hispanica | reverse complement strand
ATTATTAAATTAATTATTGGAAAATTAATAATTAAAAAATTTAATAAATTAAAATTAAAAAGTTTAAAATAATTAAAAAAAGAATAAAAAAAAAGTAAAAATTAATTTTACATTAAATATATATATATAAATAAATATTTTATTAATTTTAATTTATTTTATAATTTTATATGTATATATATAAATATAAATAAATATATTTAATTTTTTAAAAATTAATTATTTATTATTAATCATTTATTTTATTTATCATTAATGATTTATAAAAAAATTAAAAATTTAAATATAAAAAAGAATTAGAATTAATAAAAATTATTAAACATTAAGAATATGTATTTAATAATCATTAGATAAATATATTATTTTATAAATAATTATTTAAATATATTAATATATATATAAATATATATATATATTAATATATATATATATATATATAATTATATTATGAAAAATTATTTATAAATTTAATAAAATAAATAATAATATAATTAATAAATAATATATATATATATAAATAAATAATTTTAGGGGAATTGTTTATTAGTTATATTTAAAAGTGTAAAAAAATTCTTAAGGAAGAAAATTTTAATAAAAAAAAATTAATAATTATATTATGAAAAATTATTTATAAATTTAATAAAATAAATAATAATATAATTAATAAATAATATATATATATATAAATAAATAATTTTAGGGGAAGAATTATTTATTAGTTATATTTAGTGTATAAAAATTCTAAGGAAGAAATTTTTATAAAAAAATTAATAATTGTATTATAAAAAATTATTTGTAAATTTAATAAAATAAATAATAATATAATTAATAAATAATATATATATATAAATAAATAATTTTAGGGGAATTGTTTATTAGTTATATTTAAAAGTGTAAAAAAATTCTTAAGGAAGAAAATTTTAATAAAAAAAAATTAATAATTATATTATGAAAAATTATTTATAAATTTAATAAAATAAATAATAATATAATTAATAAATAATATATATATATATAAATAAATAATTTTAGGGGAATTGTTTATTAGTTATATTTAAAAGTGTAAAAAAATTCTTAAGGAAGAAAATTTTAATAAAAAAAATTAATAATTATATTATGAAAAATTATTTATAAATTTAATAAAATAAATAATAATATAATTAATAAATAATATATATATATAAATAAATAATTTTAGGGGAATTGTTTATTAGTTATATTTAAAAGTGTAAAAAAATTCTTAAGGAAGAAAATTTTAATAAAAAAAAATTAATAATTATATTATGAAAAATTATTTAT
>NW_026099056.1:0-1299 GCF_021464435.1 Cataglyphis hispanica | reverse complement strand
GTGCGGGTCACTGACGTATGGTTGCGAGCGTATACAGAAGTGTGTCGTATGTGTATATAATATATGGCGTATGAATGTGTGCGTAGGTGACGTATGGTTGTGGAGTGTATACAATGTGTGTCGGATGTGTATTTAATATATATCGTATGGATGCGCGTGTATGGCGGATGACCCGGGAGTGACGCGCGAGTGCGTGTCCGTCGGTCAGGCGGAACGGCGGATGCACGGCGGTGGTGCGATTTCGGTGCGTGATGCGCTCGAGTGCACGCGGTAGGGCACTCGTGAGCGGCGCGATCGGACGCGGGAAATCGAACGGTCGTGTGCGATTATCGATACCCGGCGTCGATGGGTGGTAGCACCTATCGGCCGGGTAATTGTAATGGCGCGCGGTAATGCCTACGCGAGGGGCGGGAGCCTCACGTCTTGGCGAATCGCGTATTGCCAAATTCGGTGCGTAGGACGGTCTCACGGCCCTACGCGCGCGGATTTCGTTGCCGTATTAATGGCGAGTCTCGGGCGGCTTTATGCCGGCGCGCGAAATACTTCGCGGTATTTGTTCCGGATTTGCAAGGATGGGTTTGCAGCGGATCAGGAGCGTTCGGCAGACGGGAATATCCGTCGGTGGCGGGTAATTTCCCACCGCTTGAGTAGTTGCCGGACGATCGGTATTTTGGTAGGAGCGCTTACTTTTGGCGAGATGCTGGGAAAGCCCAGCAGAGGCGGAGTACTCCCAACCTCGATCTTGCTCGTAAGCGTCTAGGTATGCGGATTGCTCTGAGCGTCTTACCGACTTCAGAGCACGGATGAGATTCTCTCTTTTAGCCGGTGGAGCGTCTTTTTATACCCGGCGTCGGCGGTATCGCGTCGGCGCGATAATTGTTTTCCAACAATTCGGTTGAGCCCGACCGCGGCTCGGGAAGTTTCGGAAACGGTCGGAGCGGTTTCCCGAGCGCGCGAGCCGAGCTCCGGTACGGTGTGCCGACCCGGTTATAAACAGTAAACAAATTATTACATATTTATTTTCGCTCACCGCTTTAAACTATAATAGGGCGCGTAGCGCCTTCGCTCAAATGGTCCCTTGACTGATGGGCGTGGGACGGCGGTCGGTTTGCGGCGTCCGGCGGGTGGACGGCCGCGTAACGATGGTCGTATCGTTACATCGTGAAAATCAATAAATGTCTTCGAAAATTTCCTGCAAACTGTATTAAATTTCATAAATTGTATACAAAACATTCATAAAAATTATCGTTATATTTGCGCAACAGATATAATGATAATTATTATGATGATAATTATTAT
>NW_026099055.1:0-1306 GCF_021464435.1 Cataglyphis hispanica | reverse complement strand
CATATTCGTCATCAAATGACTTTGTAACGGGCCGCTTCACGAGCGGTTTCGAATACGCGCGCGGACAGCGCAATCGGGATCAGGATTCGTGAAGTGGGTTGAAACGCAACGGACGTGAGTTGTTAGGTACGTCGTTTATTTGTCACTCTAGGCAATGGTCAGCTTTACAATCGATGCGTGATTACAATAAATCGTGTTACTATGATAATAATACGGGCGTATGTTATGACGCGGGTCGAGACGGTGTTTTTGCGCGTCTAGTTAAAGGGCCCGGCTCGTGGCGAGGGGCGCGCGCGGTGAGACGGGCTTGTGTTGTCGGCTTCGCGATTGTTGGCGCGAAGTGCGCGCGGTAAGGCGGGCGCGTGTTGTCGTTCTCGCGTTTGTAGGCGCGAGGTGCGCGCGGTGAGACGGCGCGTGTTGTCACCACGTGTCGGTATTGCGATATCTCGCAGTTTACAGTCGTGCGATATATGTCGAGTAATATGCGTATGGTGTTCGGCGCGGACTGCAGGGTGCCAGGCCTGCAGTCGGGTGTATGCGTTGGTGACGCGGTGTTCGGCGCGGACTGCAGGGTGTCAGGCCTGCAATCGGGTAGATGCGTCGATGACGCGGTGCACGTTCCCAGCGATAATCGCGGGAGTGCAGTTCGGACGTTCGGATAGTCGGAGCGTCAGGTCTCGAGAATACTCGAGGAAAGCGGCGAACTCGTCCACTCTCTGTCCTGTACGAAAGGTTGGATGGTCAGGTGATAGGACCGTAACGGCTCGAGAATTCTCGAGGAAAGCGGCGAACTCGTCCACTCTCTGTCCTCTACGGAGGTGTGTTGCGACTGGATTCGTCTCGAGAACAGATAGCCGAGAATACTCGGCGGAGGCTGCGAGCACGTCAACCTCCGGTGTACTGTCTTTCGACGGCTTGGATCGGTTTCTGGTAATATCTCGGAGCGTACTGCTCGAGCGGATTCAGGTGCCGGTCTGGTGGCGTCTGGTGTTCGGTAGGGCTTTTTATACCCTACCGAAGCAAGCGTGACACCCGCGCCGTTCGCATCCCCCTCGGTGTGGGGGAGACGACGCGGGCCTCCGATAGCGCGCGTTTCGGCGATCGGCATTCGCCGGAAACGTTCGGTGCCGTTCGGCGCTCGCTTTGTTTATGACAAACACTAACGGCTGTGTTTGTCATAAACATCGTGTACGCATGTTTAAAAATGGGCGCTAAGCGCCTCTGCCTCTGCCCGGCTGGTGTTCGCCGGGCGGCAGACTTCCGACGGGTGACGTGTCGGGAACGATGGGGGGATGCATCGTTACAA
>NW_026099054.1:0-1314 GCF_021464435.1 Cataglyphis hispanica | reverse complement strand
TAATAAACAAGTGTTTATACGACCAAACTGGCAATTTATTGTTTGATTATTATATCACGACGTTTCGACCATATGGTTTTGGTCCTTATCAAGTGAAACTAAAATTACAATACAATAAATAATGATAGTCATGTTACAAAGAAAAAATAGGATTAAGCAACTTACGTTATAATTAAAAAGTAGAAGAGAAAAATCGAAATGTCAAACTGACATTGTGTCAACCACTATGTTTGGAATACTGAGATCAACTAAACGACCTTTATTAATTTATCGTATATGTTGTTTAAATTCTCTGTATCTTTTTGGGAATTAATAGTGTTGTCAAATTTTTTAATAAAAAACATTTCAGCTATTTCTCTCTTTCTTACATGTTTTTCGTTATGTAGAATATCAGGCGTTGACCAATCGAAGTCATGATCAAATTTTAATTTGTGTTTGCTAATTACGGATAAATTACTTTCGTGCATTTTTATATTATTACAATGTTCCTTGACTCGGGTGCTTAAGTGTCTTTTTGTCTGGCCAATATACGAAGCGCTACAATTCTTACAATTTATTTTGTAAACAACTTCCGTTCTATTGCTAATAGGCAAACTATCCTTGCCGCGTTTAATCAGTGAATTTAATTTTTTAGGTATATTTTAAACCACTGTCAGTCCCATATTTTTAAGCAACCGACCAACATCGTCACTCAAGCCTTCGACAAACGGTAGTGCGATGTAGGAGGGTTTGTCTGTATCAATTTCCCCATCACCTAGAATGCTACTGCTCCGGTGTTTCAAAAAATTCAGTCTCTTACAAATATAACGATTTACAATGTGTGTCGGAAAACAATTATTAAGTAAGATCTGCTTCACGACATCAATGTTTTTTCCATGAAACTGGTCGTCAGATAGTAAAATAGCATGGTCAACAAGATTAAAAATGGTGTTCAACTTATATTTAAAAGGATGGCTCGAATAAAAATTTATGTATCTATCGGAACACGTAGCTTTTCTATACCAGTTTGTTAAAATTTTTAATTTAATTAAATAGGATAGTACACGTCTGAACAATCCTCCGAGAAAACTGCCGATACCATGACCGCGTTGATAGGACGAACCAACGAAAACTCGCGGAATTCCGCCACCCCAACTACCACCATTTTGTAATTCGTCGTGATACATCGAGTAATAATCCATTAACGTTCGAAATTTTTTTCTTCCGTTGTCGTGGATATAAATTTTTTTTTTGTAATATCTACTCGATACGTCTAAAGTGCAATGTCACCGTTAACGTTCCAAATTCGAATGGTATACTCTGCCCCAGCTGATC
>NW_026099053.1:0-1325 GCF_021464435.1 Cataglyphis hispanica | reverse complement strand
TTATTGTTTGTGATCAAAAACATTGAAAAGCAACGTTTCTCGGCTTTCTCAGCTGAGAACATCATACAGACATGCTGGAATATCTCTGTATATGTTATTTACGTCTAAAACGGTAAATAAATTGAAAATTATTGTTTGTGACCAAAAACATTGAGAAGCAACATTTCTCGGCTTTTTCAAATGAGATCGTAATCTGTATTACGTTATGCAGACACGCTGGAATAACTCGTTATATGTTAATTACGTCCAAAACGCAAAATAAATTGAAAATTAATGTTTTTTTTCAAAAACATTGAGAAACATCGTTTCTCGGCTTTCTCAGCTGAGAACGTTATGCAGACACGCTGGAATAGCTCGATATAAGTTAATTACGTCCATAACGCAAAATAAATTGCAAATTATTGTTTGTGATCAAAAACATTGCGAAGCAACGTTTCTCGGCTTTCTCAGCTGAGAACATTATGCAGACACGCTGGAATATATCTGTATATGTTATTTATATCTAAAACGCTAAATAAAATTAAAATTAATATTTTTGTTTAAAAACAATGAAAAGCTACTTGCAAAAACATTGAGAAACAACGTTTCTCGGCTTTCTCAGCTGAGATCGTTATGTAAACACGCTCAAATAGCTTGGTATATGTTAATTACGTCCAAAACACAAAGTAAATGTTAACAAATAATGTTTTTGTTCAATAACATTGAGAAGCAACGCATCTTGACCTTTGCTTCTGAGATCGTTATGTAGACATGCGGGAATAACTCAGTATGCGTTAGTTACGTTCCCAAACGCGAAATAAAATAAAAATTTATGCTTTAGATAAAATACATTAAAAACAACAAATCTCAGTTTTCGCAGCTACGATCGTTATGCAGACACGCTTGAATTGTTCGGCAGATGTTTATGTCCAAAACGTAAAATAGAATGAAAATTAATGTTTCTGCTCAAAAACATTGAGAAGCAATGTTTCTCGGCTTTTTCAAATGAGGTCGCTATGTAGACACGCTCAAATAACTCGGTATATGTTAGTTACGTCTAAAACGCACAATAAATTATAAATTAATGATTTATTTAAAAACATTGAAAAGCAACGTTTCTCGGCATTTTCAGCTGAGATCGTAATGCGGACCCGCTTTTATAGTTCGATATAAGGTAGTTACGTCCGAAACGCAAAATAAAATGAAAATTATTGTTTTTTAACAAAAACATTGAGAAGTAACGTTTCTCGGCTTTCTCAGCTGAGATCGTAATGCGGACACGCTGGAATAGCTCGGTATATGTTATTTACGTCCAAAACGCAAAATAAAATAAAAATTAATGTTTT
>NW_026099052.1:0-1343 GCF_021464435.1 Cataglyphis hispanica | reverse complement strand
GTAACGATGCATCCCCCATCGTTCCCGACACGTCACCCGTCGGAAGTCTGCCGCCCGGCGAACACCAGCCGGGCAGAGGCAGAGGCGCTTAGCGCCCATTTTTAAACAAGCGTACGATGTTTATGACAAACACAAGCCGTTAGTGTTTGTCATAAACAAAGCGAGCACCGAACGGTACCGAACGTTTCCGGCGAATGCCGATCGCCGAAACGCGCGCTATCGGAGGCCCGCGTCGTCTCCCCCACCCCGAGGGGGATGCGAACGGCGCGGGTGTCACGCTCGCTTCGGTAGGGTATAAAAAGCCCTACCGAACGCCAGACGAAAACCAGACCGGCACCTGATTCCGCTCGAGCAGTACGCTCCGAGATAATACCAGAAACCGATCCAAGCCGTCGAAAGACAGTGAACCGGAGGTTGACGAGTTCGCAGCCTCCGTCGAGTATTCTCGACTATCTGTTCTCGAGACGAAACTCCAGTCTGAAAACCATCCGTATAAGAACGAGAGTGGACGAGTTCGCCGCTTTCCTCGAGAATTCTCGAGCTACTACGGTCCTGTCACCTGACCATCCAACCCTGCGTACAGGACAAGAGAGTGGACGAGTTCGCCGCTTTCCTCAAGTATTCTCGAAACCTAACGCTCCGACCATCCGAACGTCCAAACTGCACTCCCGCGATTATCGCTGG
Source organism: Cataglyphis hispanica (assembly GCF_021464435.1). Lineage (NCBI taxonomy): Eukaryota > Metazoa > Arthropoda > Insecta > Hymenoptera > Formicidae > Cataglyphis > Cataglyphis hispanica. The sequence goes on along the minus strand of NW_026099052.1, from coordinate 659 downwards.
GAACTTGCACCGCGTCATCGACGCATCTACCCGACTGCAGGCCTGATACCCTGCAGTCCGCGCCGAACATCCAGCCGCACGCAACACGCGTTTGAACTCACGTATCTCGCACGATATCAAATTGCGAGATATCGAGATACTGACACGCGGTGTCAATACGCGCCCGCCTTACCGCGCGTACCTCGCATCAATAAACGCGAGACGACAACACGCGCCCGCCTTACCGCGCGCACCTCGCGCCAACAACCGCGAAGCCGACAACACGAGCCCGTCTCACCGCGCGCGCCCCGCGCCACGAGCCGGGCCCTTTAACTAGACGCGCAAAAACACCGTCTAGACCCGCGTCACAACATTACGCCCGTACTATTATATTAGCGCGATTTATTGTAAACGTTCTTCTCATTGTAAAAGTTGACCATTGTCTCGAGTGGCGAATAAACGACGTACACAACAACTCACGTCTGTTGCGTTTCAACCCCTTCACGAACCTTGATCCCGATTGCGCTGTCCGCGCGCGTATTCGGAACCGCTCGTGAAGCGGCCCGTTACAATATTTTCTTACATATTGAGAAAATCACAAAATAGTACAGGACTTTTCTATTCAGAATAACACCCTCTACCTTCCCTTAAAAGGAAGTCCGCGAATTATCGGACACCCT
>NW_026099051.1:0-33434 GCF_021464435.1 Cataglyphis hispanica | reverse complement strand
AATATAATAACGTATACATATGTGAGTGGATATGTGCGTGTCACATATACTCACACATACATGCGTATAGAAAAGTATTTCAAAATTTTTATTTCCAAGTAAACTATACTTTTATAACTATACCATTGCTAAAAATTATCGCATCTGCATGCGTGCACCTACGTTTTAAATAAAAATCTATCAAATCAAAACTTTTTTTACTTTTGATATAGAGAAATATTTACAAAAAGAAGCAAATAATATGGAGAGAAGAAATTTTTTTTCTAAATTTTATTGCTTTTTATTATGTACCAAATAAAAATCTAGCAAAACTGTATCAAAAATTAATAATACAAAATCAAATAACATTTATTGCAAGCTCTTTTCCACATTGTTGAATTTTTTCTACAATAACTATAAAAGAATGTTTGTTAAAAAATTACTATCATTTTAAAAGATATGAACATCAGCATTAAAAATACACAATAAGTTTTATCCCTATAAAAAATTTTATCAGAGCTATTTTTTCGTTTTCATATCTTTTACATTAATTTTATTCAGTTGATTTTTGTCGCCTAATAAAACGCTTTAAAAAAATTATAATAGTAAAAAGATAAATTTAAAGCTATTGCATTTGTAGCTTATTATGTTAAAAATTTAAAGTTTTGTTGCTTTACTACACACATATTGCTCGTTAATAATTTGCTTCTGATATTATAAATTAATACGATTGTAATAAAAAATTAAAAAGTAAGGCTTGAAGCTTTGAGATACATGAAAATGTTCGTTGATATAATTAATTTTTTTCTATTTGGACTGCTCAGCGCATTGTCAAAAGATAACACAATGAATGACACAAAGAATGAAGCAGGTAGTAAGTATGCTCTTCTTTTTCGATCTATCCGTATGATTCATTTCTTACCTTCTTTAGCGTAGCATTAGAAAAAAAATAATAATAAATTGTTTTTTTTTTCCTCGTCTTAAATGCTTTCATCTAAGAATGAGCCTTCCAGTATAGAAAAATCACTATAGAATTTATTATAAAAGTTATAGTCACACACACAAATTAAAAAAAATATTCACTGTTGTTTTCCATATGCTGTGACGTATTTTTATATATTGTATATTTTCTTTTTTTATCTTGCCTTTATTGTCATTAAAATCTTATAAAACCATAAAAATCATTTTCGTTTATAATTATTCTTTTATTTTCGGTTATTGCATGTTTATATATACACCACTTTTTTAAAAGTGCCCGCCTTCTATGAGATGCATGCATATATGCTAAAAATTTGCTGTGATGGCTAGAGAAGATGATAAAATCAACCGATACTTTTTTTTGTTTAAAATGTCTCAAATTTTTTTTTAAATACTAAGATAATTTTTATTATAATTTTCGGATTCAGCAAGTAAAATTAAAAAAGAAAGCGAAGCCAACGATCCCTGTTTTCCCAAATTACCTAAATTGCACTATCCTTTTCTTATTCTATTGCATAGCAGAATGACAATATAAAAGTAACTAAACATCAGAAGAGCGCAAAATCTTTTGAAATCGAAAGAAGAGTTACTTGTTATCATAGTCCAATATTTTGAACCAAGTGTATCTTTCTCTGACATAAAAAAATGACTAGATGATATTGCGCAAGAAGTATTATATCGCTTTAAAAATAAACATCCTACACATCCAATATTCACGACATCTACTCAGCAAATTTCTTTTGGAGAAAGAACAATATTGACGATCATTTCTGGAAAGGAACAGATGCAATCCAAATTGATGATATATTTAAAACATATTTATCTGTAGATTTTTCAATAGTCCATAAATTACATCAACTATTGACATTAAATATAGAAGACAAATTTCTGAATAATATAATTTATATTTTAAATTTTACTAAATTATAATTATATATTGTTGTGCGCTGCACAAGCGTAATTGTCTTTTACATGTTATATAAATTTTCATATAATATAATTTTTCTAATATAATTTATAACACAGATTTTAAAACATTTTGAAAACTATCTAATAGTTATTACGTGTCACTGCGTAATTAGAAGACTTAGCATATGCAGCGTTTTAGAATCAAGACCTGATGATTACATTTATGTCGTAGAACAAATATGAGTATACTTTTAGCTCTTTTATTTTAAATTAGATTTTTTAATTTATTTTATAAACATATTCACATAAATAATTTGTGGCTCTATCTTTTAAGGTAAAGATTCATTGTACAAAACATTTTTAATCATTTAATTTCTAGAGAAATTTATGATATCGATAAACACCCTTTATATATGTATGCATGTATACATATATATATACGTACAGATAAATATTATATTTTTTTATTATTTTCGGTATTAGAAGAGAGTTGAATATAGAGCATGTTCAAATAAATGAAGGAATAGAAAATTCCAATTCTGAAAATCGTTTACATAATATTGTACAGGTTGACACTTTTTTAAGTAGTCATATTAATTTTAGCGGTTGTATGTGAAGGATAAATGAGGAGGACAATCTCTCAATTATTTATATAGATCTTAAATAATATGTTAAATAAATCAAATTTTATAATAAACAATGTTAGAAAAAAATAATATTTTTTTTATATGTTCTTATTTGTTACCAAATTTTGTTTATATATCTCTTTTTTTTTAGATAATATGATTGATGATGTCACATTTACTTCAACTGACAGATAATAATATATTTCACAAGTGGAATTTAAATATTCTTGTACGAAATTCTACATAATTATGAAAGTCAAAGTTTAAACAATTTAGAGCAACAAAATAAAAATAGTGAAGCTCAGTACAGAAACATTACAAAATCAATAAAGGTAGTTTATTACATTGTATAATGTATTATATTTAAATATGCATATATATAATTAAATATGCGTAATAATTTATGTATGTAAAAAGAGTATATTGATTATAATTGATTATAGTTATCGCATTTAATCTTTACTTATCGCATGTTTAAATATACATCATTTTTTTAAAAAGTCCGCGTTCTATGAAATGTAAGCATATATGCAATACCCTCAACTTTTTTCCTTTTCTGTCACTATAAAAAAAAAGTCATCTACAAAAATAAAAAATAAATAATTTATTTTTTAATGCAAATAAAAAAGCCATGAATTTAATAAAAACAAATTGCTTTATAAAAAATTATAAAAATTATATTAAAATATTATATTAATACTAATTATAAAAAATTGCTGTGATGGCTCAAGAAAATCAAATCAACTGAGACTTTTTCCTATTTAAAAATTTTTTCTGTCACAATTTTTCTTAGATTATTTTTACTAGCTTCGGACTCAGCAAACAAAATTGAAAAAAAAGACAAACTCAACAATTTCTGCCTGCTTTCCAAATTACCTGAACTGCACACAATCTTTTTCTTATTCTTTCATTGAATAGCAGAAAAACAATACAAGCGTAAAAATCAAAATGGCGAGAAATCTTTTGAATCGCAAAAAGAATGAAAACAGATATTCTCGAAATTTTTCTTCAAAGAAATATTCTTTTTGCCTTGTCCTTGGGGTTTCACTGACTAAAACCAAAAAATCTTTGTTTCCTTTCTTCTGATTAGTAATTCTAACATTTCAAAACGTTTCTAACACGAAACAAAGTGCATCTTTGCTATATGCATTTAGACTATATGAAACAAAGTGAATGCATGAGAACAGTCCTAGGAATTATGATAAATTTTGCGTGCAAACATACGTGATTTGTTACATATATAAGTATATTAATAAAATTACTCATACAAAACTAATAAATAATTAGACTGGTTGCCAGTTGTTTTGTATATCGTTAAATTTTTTCAATGATGACTGCGATAACATATTTGCCCGATGAAGTGATTATCATCATTCTAGAAATGAAGAGCATCAGCTTGGAAAATTTTGTGAATTTTCAACCTACGTTTAAAAGATTTCGTCAGATAACACTGCCTAACAATTTTTGAGAAATGAAATATTATGACAGATATTTCTTTATTTATGAGTTCTTTATATTAATTTATTTATACTTGTTTTATCCTCGATTCGTGTCACACAATAAAGCATCTTCGCTAAAAGAAATGTTAAAATGTAAAATTAAAATAATTATATTGTTATTTTATTAATTTAAGTTGTGTGCGCATTCTTGTTAAGAGTAAATTGAGTACGTTTCTGATGTTACAATATAATATAATTGTAAAAAATTGAAATCTAGTAAAGCTAAAATTATAACGCGTTTAAAAACTTGATTCGTAATAAAATTCGTCGATTACATCCAAGCATCATTTAATAAGAACTTTAGTTTACACACAGTGAAAAACATGAATAAACATTAAATCAAATGCTGTTACAATTTTTAATATTTGAATTTTTAATTTTGCAATAATACAATTATGTGTAAATATTAATCTATAGCAATTTGTCATAATATTTAAATAAAAAATACTTTTCATTCATTCGTGTTATGATTTTTGATTTGTTTCGACATTTACTTATATAATATTATTTTTAATTTTCATAAATGATTATATTTTTTAGGACTTATGATATAATCGTATTTTTCTCTTAAAATTTTCTGTACATTTTTTACAATTTTATAAAACATTGTGTAATCAGAACTACTTAGAGATATTAAAGATGAAGTGCGTTGTTTATTTTAAAATTTTCTTTCAGTTTCTCTTTTTATTTTGGCACGTGTGGATTAAAAATATCCTTACACGTTTAAACTCGATAACATATTGTACTATATTGTATATCTACAGATTGTCATTTTTGATTTATTGTTAATTTGATTAATAGTTAATTATTTAATTTGGTAATTAATTTGATTAAAAATTAATGTATGTTCCATTAAATATATATATATATATATATATATATATATATATATATATATATATATATATGTTTCTATTCATATTTCTATAATTCTTATATTATTCTTATATAATTCTTATATATATATATATATATATATATATATATATATATTTTTTTTTAAAGAGTATATTGATCAAATAAAGTTTATAGCTCAAATTGTCATTTATTATGTAGTCACATTTATTATAATTTTTGAGAATTGTTTATTTTACTTTTAGATGTCCCATTGCAAACAATAGGTATGATCCATAGGTAATTTTTAACAATTTACATTTTGAAGAATTAATAATGAAAGTACCAGGAATGAAATGTATGAAAGAGCTACTAAATTATGTGATTTTGATGTCGAAAGATAAGTTGTCGGATACAAAAAAAAATGGAATGTCTTCTGCATTCCATAATTAAAAATTCTATAATTTATAACTTTCTTTTAGATGAGTGAAAATGAATTATTCGTGCAAAATTATCATGGTAAAATTTAATTATCTAAATTGCTATTAGCATTATAAATTAATGTAGTTATTATACAATTAATAGATAATTTTTTTCAGGTTTAACAATTTGACATTTAGATATAACTTTGATCTAATATTCAATTAATAAACAAGTGTTTATACGACCAAACTGGCAATTTATTGTTTGATTATTATATCACGACGTTTCGACCATATGGTTTTGGTCCTTATCAAGTGAAACTAAAATAACAATACAATAAATAATGATAGTCATATTACAATGAAATAAATAGAATTAAGCACTTACGTTATAATTAAAAAGTAGAAAGAGAAAAATCGAAATGTCAAACTGACATTGTGTCAACCACTATGTTTGGAATACTGAGATCAACTAAACGACCTTTATTAATTTATCGTATATTTTGTTTTAAATTCTCTGTATCTTTTGGGAATTAATAGTGTTGTCAAATTCTTTAATAAAAACATTTCAGCTATTTCTCTCTTTCTTACATGTTTTTCGTTATGTAGAATATCAGGCGCTGACCAATCGAAGTCATGATCAAATTTTAATTTGTGTTTGCTAATTACGGATAGATTACTTTCGTGCATTTTACTTTGCTACACAATTACTGGCGACATTTTTAAAATTAAACATAATAATATTCAATTGTCTAAAACAATATCGATTTATATATAAAATATCCAATTTTATGAATAAACCAAGGAAAAAGCAGTTTTAGAAGAGTTATTTATTATCGTAGCTAAATATTTTGAGTCAAATATATCTTGCTCAGTCATAAAAGAATGGCTAGATGATATTGAGCAAGAAGTACTACACCGCCTTAAGAATGAACATTCTATACATCGAATATTCACGACATCTACTGAGCAAATTTTTTGGAAAGTTAACAACATCGATCATTTCTGGAAAGGAACAGAAACAATCCAGCAAATAGATGATAAATCCAAAATATTTTTATCTCTATATTTCCGATCCATAATAGTCAATAAATTACTTAGTCAATAAATCAACTATTTATGACGTTCAATATACAAGAAAAATTTCTGGATAATGTAATTTATATTTTAAATTTTATTAAATTATAATTAGTTATGCACTGCACGAGCATAATTGTCTTTTATATTTTATATAAATATTTGCATAATATAAAATTTTATATAATTTATAATATATAGATTTCAGAACGTTTTGAATATTATCTAATAGTTATTACTTGTCAATGCGTACTTAGAAGATTTGGCATATGCAGTTTTTGAAATCAATGTTTGATGATTATATTTATCTCATAGCAGAAATGTAAGTATAATTTCAGCACTAGATCTTTTTATAAAATTAGATTTTTTAAATTTATTTTATATACATATTCACATAAATAAACATATCTATTAGATAAACAAAATAAAAGTTAATTATATATTTATCTATATATGTATATAAAAAAATTACATGCAATTGTATGTAATAATTTTGAGATACAGAATTATACATAACATTTTTAATCAATTTATTATTAATACTAGAAAAATTTTTGTTATCGATGAACACTCTTTATATATATATTTGCGTACATGTATGTATACGTTATGTATACGTATATATATATATATATATATATATATATATATATATATATACATATAAATGTATTTTTTATTATTTTCAGTGATTTGAATGAAGAGCGTATTTAAATAAACGAAAGAATAGATGAAAATTCCAACTCTGAAAATTGTTCACTTAATAATATACAGGTAGACAACTTTTCCGTTAATTTTGTTTATAAAGAGAACAACCTTTCAATTATTGAAATTAATCTTTCAGTTATAGATCTTATAAATAATAAATAAATAAATGAAATTTTAAAATGAACAATGAATAAAAATAATAAAATTCTTTTTACGTTTATATTTGTAATTAAATTTTGCTTATAAATCTGTCTTTTTTCAGATAATACGATTGATAATGTCACGTTTCATATTTCAATAATCAGATAATAACATATTTTTTAAAAGAAATTTAAATATCCTGTCTGAAATCCTATATAATTATGAAAACCAAAGTTTAAACGATTTAGAGCAATATAAAGATATTGGAATTCAGTACAGAAGCTTTACAGAAACAATAAAGGTACTTTATTACATATTGTATAATATAATATATTATATTTAAATATGCATATATATATATATATATATATATATATATATATATATATATATATGAAGCGGACGCTTCAAATAATCTCACGAAGAATAATTTTTAAAACCGTTCCAACAATAAAAAAAACGTTAGACCAATTGCATTGTTTAAGGAGAGAACTATTTTAAAGGAGATTGTGTACTAGATAACGAATCAGTGCGTTCTTTGTATATGATACAATGTGCGTAATTGTATATGATACGAGGATCTTTTTCTTAGACACAGATAAAAAAAAGATTTAAAAAATAAAGAAGACTGATCAAGAAAGTAAAGATTAAAAAAGTACTTAAAATAATTGTATATAAAATAATTGTTTTAGTCTCAGGTAACGAAAGTTTTATTGATATTCATATCTAGAGAAGAATAAGTCAATAGAAAAACATAACAAAAAAAAAGAAATTTTGATAAAAGCATAATGACGTGAAGTAGAGATAAGATAAAGATTTATGGAAAATCTAAAATTTATTTATATTATCAAAAAAAAAGAAAGAAAAGAAAAAATTAATTCTTTTTTAATATTTTATATATAATTTTTTAAATTCAAAAATAATTTGTGATAGGGAAAAAATTTATAGTTAATTACTTAATAATTTCTCAAAATTTTAGCTATTGACCAATTAAAATTCTCAAATAAACTTTCTTAATTTTTTATTGTAATAATAGGCCAATTGAAAATATGAAAAGGGCAACAAATTTATTTGAAATAACATTAGAGCATAATTATCTATAAAACGCCATAAATCTTTAGAACAATGAAAAGAGATTAGAAAGAATTATTCATTCTTTTATCTGACTTTTTAATTTCGTCGACCAATCAAAACCAACAAATCTAATTGCTCTTTCTTGTTGGTCAGTCGAAACATCTTTAACATTGAGCAAAGTGAATCTACTCCAAACGAAGTACAAACACACGTTATAGTCACATGACGACAGTCTTAGAAGCTACACTAAATTTTGTGCATTTACACATTCGTGATTTGTTATATATACGTATAAGTATATAAATAAAATTAGTGATACAAAATACCGCTAGTAAATAACGCTTGCCAGTTGTTTTGTGTGTTGAATTTTTCCGATGGCTATGATAACATACTTGCCCGACAATGTGATTACTATCATTCTAGAAGAGAAAAACATCAGCTTGGAGAATATCATGAATTTTAAGTCCACGTGTAAAGATTCCAGGAGATGACACTATCTAACAAGTTTTAGGAAAGGAAATATTATCAGAGGTATATTCTTATTTATAAATTCTTTATTTTAATTTAATTATATTTATTTAACACTAGGGCGATTTTCGTTAATTTAACAAATTTAACGCAAAAAAAATAGTAAAAAGTTGAAATTATTATGTTGTTATCTTATTAATTTTAGTTTGTGTGTGACTGTGTGTGAGTGTGTGTGTGTGTTTGTGTGTGTGTGTGTGCGTGTGTGTTTGTTTGTTGTGTGTGTGTGTGTGTGTGTGTGTGTGTGTGTGTGTGTGCGTGTGTGTGTGCGTGTGTGTGTGTGTGTGTATCTAAAAAGTGAAAATTAAGGATATTTACAACTTAATAGAATTGCAGTAAAAAAATCGAGATTTAATAAAGTCGAAATCTTTACGCATGTAAAAGATAATCAATATAAAGGGTGTTCGGAAATTCAACCAACAGACCTTCACAGTCAGGGGTACCAAAAGAATCACTTTTGCAAATGGACCTAGGTCGTTACATCGCTACGGCAGACAGAGTATTCGAAAAAGGTCGAACTTCAAAATATCTGAATAAATATAAGTTTTATAAAAAACTGTTTTAGACAAAAGTTGTTGGGTGTAAAAAGATTTATTTACTGATTTTATGAGTTTGATCTTGGATGGCGTCGCCAAATCTATTACTATTGTATATATATATAATATATAGTATATAAAAAATATATAAATTAAGAATTAAATAATATAATAATAATAAAATAATTAAACATTATTAATTGCTCTACGAAGACTACGTACGAGCATGTAGGACACTCTTCTCACCGCTTCGCCGCGCGCCTAGTATCGCATTACAGTAGGACGTCTCTTCTCGTCGCGCGCTTGTACAAAGTGCGGATTGGCCTATCTTTTTTAATTAATTTCTTATTAATTGTCTTAAAAATCGCAAAATTGTAGAGGAGTTTCCTAACCAGTTTAACATGAGTTATATGCACACTAAAGATGACCCGCGAATTATAGGACACCCTGTATATTTCTCTTGATTTACTATTTCCGAAAATTAATCTCTTAAAACTGATGTCATCCTTGAATTATGAAATTGCCTTCAAGATTACGCGTAATTTTTTTTTTAACATTTTATAATTTTTCAAATTTTAAAAATAGTTTATAGGAAAAAAAAAAATCTTTCTTGTTAACCACATAATTTTTCAAAATTCTCCAAAACTCACCATCAATTAAAATCCCTAAATAAAATTTTCTTATCTTTTCATTGTATAACGAAGGGCAAACGAAAATATGAAAAGAGCGAAAAATCTCTGAAATAACTAAAACAAAACGCCTAAACGCCATAAATCTCTAGAAAAGTGATAAGAGAAATTGTTGTAAAATTTTTTTCCAAAAATTATTCATTCTTGCTTCACTTTTTCAGTTTTTATTTTTAACCAATCAAAACTATAGAGAAATAGAAATCTATATAGAAATCTGTTTAAACATTTCGAAGCATTTCTACAACGCTGAGCAAAGTGCTCTGAGTCTACATCATAACAAACTGGTGGTGCACGTTTCAGACGTAAAACATATACTTATATAAGTATATAAATAAAATTTGTGATACGAAACCAATAAATAATACTCATTGCCAGTTATTTTGCTGAATTTCTCTGATGGCTACAATAACAAATTTGCCCGACGATGTGATTATTATCATTCTGGGAAGAATGAGCATCAGCTTCGAGGATATCGCGAATTTTCAGTCCACGTGCAAAAGACTTCAGCAGATAACACTATCCAACAAATTTTGGGAAAGGAAATATTATCAGAGGTATTTTTTATTTATAAGTACTTTATATTATTATTATATAATTTAATTTATTGAAATTAATTTATTTATATCTATTTCGTGTGTATGCCTGTGTATGTGTGTATGTGTGTATGCTTATTGAATCAATAGAAAGCATGTTTCTGATGTTACAATTTAATATAATTGTAATAAGAAATCATAATTTAGTAAAGACGAAATTTTTATGCGTGTAAAGACTTGACTAGTCATTGTAATATACATCGATCAATACCAAGTTTCCAAGAAACTTACTCGTTTTTCTAGAACACAAAAAATATCAGATTATATAGATCTGTTATTATTGTGATAATTATAATTTGATTAAAATAGTAAATCATATCGTTTTTCTTAAATAGAAAAATTTATATTTTTATTTATTTTTTAAAATTTGTTTTAAGTATTAATTTATATATAATTATAAAATTTAATTATTCTTTAAAAACATATCTTTTTAATTTATTGTTGATATTGTGGCATTGTTTAATATAAATAAAATCTTTTTTGTTTTTTTTTAATTTTAGCTGTCCTACTGCAGAAAATAAATATAACAAAACGAAACAAAAGAAAATATTTCATCAAAACAATTTCAAAGAAAAACTAAAAGCAGGATTATATCATGTTCAAAAGTTCCAAAATTATGCGTCTTTGATGTCAGAAAATAACTTAACTGATATTGACAAAAAACAATTCGAACACCATTTGCGGTCAACTGTTCAAATTTCCATGATATATTATCTTGTGCGGGATGAGATAGAAAGAATTTCTGCGCAAAAATTATAGTAAAAGATTCAATCGTTATTGACATTATAAATTAATGGTATTATTGTATATGTAATATACAAATCTTTTTCAGCCAATTGTTTCCCAATTTGACGCGTGAATATTACTTGAAGCTCACTTGTCACTACCTAAAACAGTATAGATTTATACACAAGCAAGTGAAACTTATGTCAAAGTTGAAGACAAAATTTCTTTTAGAAAAACAACTTACGATTATAGCGCAATATTTTCAGCCACATGTCTCTTATTGGGCTATAAAAACGTGGCTAGATGAAATAGCGCAGACAGTATTATCTCGTCTGATGGAAAAATATCCAGCCCATTCAATTTTCTCTGCGACTTCAGAGCAATTTTCTTTTGGAGTGATAATAATATTGCGGACAATTTCTGGAATGAGACAGAGTCAAGGCAAATTATAGATGTTCTCGAGGAATACATATTTTGTGACTTAGTGATTTATAAATTGCCTCGATTAATGAAGACATTGCATTTCGAAGAAAAATATATAAGACATGTAAGTTATTTTAAATTATAATAATAATTTGTTTTGCGATGCGCAAATATAGCTATAATTTTTATATCTTATATAAATATTCAATATATAATTTTTTTAATTGAATTTAATATAGATGCCAGGATATTTTAAAAAATATTTACTGACTGTTACGTATCACATCGTAGCTAGAAGACTCGGCATACATACCATTATGACGATATATAGAGCAGTAGCTATTGCAGTTATATGGAAACCAGAATAGTAAATATAATTTTAATTTATTTCTAAAACTCTTTTAATATTTCTAAACACATACACTTTTTATAAAGATATTTCAACGGTTTATTAGAATATTTATTTGTTTTAAAATGATGAATGAAACAAGAAAAAAGATTGCAATGTAAAAATATTTTTATTTCGAATATTTACCTTAATATGTGTGTAACGCGATAAGGTTTAATTTAAAATGTATTGAGACTCATTTAAATAAGGTGCTATTTATAAGGTTTTATCGCGCTCGTTATGCACATGTAGAAAAATAATTAAAATAAATATTTCTTTTATTTATATTACAGATAAACATATTCATATATTTAGATTTAATAAAATAATGTTTTGTATATTTTATTTTACTGATAAAAACTATTAATTCTTTATAACATATACGGAATAATAAAATGACTTTATTTATAAAATGCAACTTGTTTAAAGGAAAATTTAAACTTGAATAATTTTTTAACGTATGTTTGACAATTAATTTTTTATTTTATATTAAACAGAATCTGCTGGTTTCTCTTCAAAAATTAAAAAAAATGTAATTTGTTGCGCAATTAGGATTTATGAATTTTCATTCAATTTATTGCGAATGCTAGAAAAATTATAAGTTTTAATTACAATGAATATGCTTTCTCTGTATGTTTAAACACATATGCGTATGTATATAAATGTTTTTTTTTTTTTTTTTTAGTAATATAAAGAGTTGGAATAATGCGGAGTACTTTTATATGAACCATAACTCCAATTTACCGTATCCATCAAACATTGTCAGAAAGAGATGTCAGAATAATGAACATCAACTAAATTTGTCGGAGCCAATAGATTATATATGTGTTAGTGAATTTTTATATTTAATTTTTTATATTAATTTTAAGTAGTCAATAAAAATAATAATCAATTAAAAATTCTGTAAATAACACGTTACTTTAATGAGTCTCAATTTTTTTTTTAACATTTTAAATCAATAAATGAAAATAATAAATTCCTTTTTGTTTTTTGTCTGTAATCAAAATTTTTTCACATGTCTGTACTTTTTTTTTTTTTTGATAACACGAGAAATAATGATGAATATTGTTCAAGGATTTAGGTATAATCACGCTGTACATTACGGGTGGAAATTTAACATCTTCAACAGTTTTCTTGTTTCTTGCACTTTTAGAAATGTTGAGAGCATAGATATTGAAGTTGAATATAAAAATATTACAAAGTCAATAAAGGTAGATTATAACACATATAATGTAATTTAATAATATGATTTTATTATTATATCATAATATGATATAATAATTATTAATAACTTAAGTCATTATTTTAAGAAATGCTTGCGTAACAAAATATTAATTGAATTTGCTGCTTACTCCTCCACAGATTAAATCTGACAAGAAACGCTTTACAAAACGGACAAAGAATATTAAGTTTGCCGTTGGAATGATCGTGAGGCATACACGGGACGATTATTCCTCTATCAATAAGCATGACGGTGTGATCATTGGATGGCATTGTACGTGTAAGAGAATATTGAATGCTGTTATGTTCCCATTTCTATATCAAATCTCCAATTATCATCACATTTTTAAATGTCATTTTTAAGCAATGCCCAAATGCACTACATCATTCTCGCTGAAAATAATCAAATATGTTATGTACCAGAAGGTATGATTACATGTCAATTTTATATTTTCTGCGCGATCTGGAAATACCGAGCAATTCTTTATAGTTTTTGAGAGCTGAATCCAAATCCGCAAGGCAAAACGGTCTGCCACGTCAGTTTTTCGAGAAAAATGTACTTAAAGTCCCTCAAAACATGCTTCTGAATATTTTTAGCAGACAAACCTGATGCGCAAGGGTCTTCAAACGAGGATCAAATTTAAATTGAGCTGTCAAAAATCTATAAAAATTACTTGTTTTTCTAGACCGCAAAATCATGCAGATTTGTATTATTAATATTCTTTTCATAATTCACACACACACACATATATATATATATATATATATATATATATATATATATATATATATATATATATTTTACGATCTTTTATCTGTATAATGTAAAATATATCTTTTTATTTTAGATCAACTATCAATATGTCCATCAAAAGAAATTGATAACATAGAAATTGGAAAATATTTTTCCTATTTTGAAGGCAATTTTACGTACCAAATGAAAATTTAAAAGAACATTATCCAGAAGATATCGCTGCATTAACTGGATTACTTATCAAACAATAGTTTTATTACCTTAAAATGTACAATATAATTCTTTCAATAATATTTCTCAATTTAGCTTTTATTGTAAACGACATATGTATAAATATTCTTACGATCTTATTTACATTTCTGTGAAACGGTGTTATTCTGCTTATTGCTGTGAAAAATAAAAATGATCTCTGCAACAACGATTGCGTTTTCAGCAACGGCAAACATATTAAAATTGAGTCAGCCAAGTAGTTCGGACACGTTATTGACAGATTCGTTCTTTTAAACTGTTTCTTACTGTTTCCTGTGTTATTTTATTTTATAATAAAATTTTTTAAGTGAGTTTTTCTCTTTCTGAAAGTATTGATGATGAGCGTGCTTTTGATTAATCGATATCAATTCGAGGATGTAACGATATACACACGGCTATATAGAATATCAATTTATAAATTTTGTAAATCTTACATTGTAAAGAAATATTTTTGCTATACATTTAATTGAATAAAAAAATAAAAATTTAAATAGCATAAAAATCCATGTAAAATTATTTATATGTATTTAAACATTGAAAAATTAAAATGCAAAATTTTGAAAACAAATCATCGTAAATAAATGATTTTTATATTTTATGCATAAAAGAATTTCGACAATTTTTTCTTATAAATAAAGATTATTGTATAACTTTAAAGATTCTGAAATTATGTAATTAAGTTTTATAAGTATTATAATTATGACATATTGCTAATTCTATGATATTGTTTAATATAATTTTTAAAAGTTAAAGCATATTTTGTTTTAATTTTAAATATTCTAAAGCGAAAGAAACTATAATAAAAATAGAAAAGAAAAAAATTGTTTTACTCAAATATATTATTAAATTAAAATTAAAAATATGAATTCTCAGGCAAAGTCTGAGCTACGAATATTGACATTTGTCTATTCCAATAATGTCACGTGTATTTCACGATCGATACATGACTATATTTAATAGATTTTTCCAATATTTTACAAATAAATAATTATAATTAAATATAAAAATAGTAAGAAAGAGACAAAAAATTTTGATAAAAATACAATAAAAATAATATAAGTTAAAATTTACAGAAAATTTAATACTTGTTTCTCAAAAATATGTATTATCAATATCACACATGTATTATCACAATATATGTCATAAATATGTATTATCAAAATAAAAAGGAAAGAAAAGAGAAGAAAAATTATTCTATAAAAACTCAAAAGCGATGAATACACTGATAGATTGTTAATCAAATCCTTTTTTTTGCCTTTAAAATGTAAGCTGTCAGCGTATGAGGAAATGATAAGAGTATACATTATTCATATTGGTTACACTTCAAACTATGCAACTTTTATTTTTAAAAAACTGTGCAATAATTTTGTTGAAAATAAAAAAAAACACAATCTCGCGTGTTTCTCTTGATTTATTATTTTCAAAAATTAATCTTTTAAAACTAATGTTATTCTTGAACTATTAAAACTTGTTTTGAAATTACGTGTAATTCCATTTTAACATTTTATAATTTTTTAAATTTTGAAAATAATTTGTGGAAGAGAGAAAAATCTCTCTAATTAACTACATAATTTTTCTAAATTCAAGCTATTGATCAATTAAAATCCCTAGGAAAGTTTTCTTCTTTTTTCATTGTAATAACAATAAGCAACTGAAAATATTGAAAGAGGAGGGGGAGAAATCCTTTTAAAATAACATCAGAGCAAAATTTTAAACCCCATAAATCTTTAGAACAATGAAAAGAGAGACTGTCTGGAATTTTTCAAAGTATTATTCATTTTTGCCTTGTCTTTTTACTTTCACTATTTTTTGACCAATCAAAATCAAGAAATCTATGTTCTCTTTGTCCTGATTGGTCGGTCAGACGTTCCGAAGCATTTCTAGCATTTAGCAAAGTGCATCTACGTGCACATCAAACGAAGTGCATGTTACAGACGCATGGCGACAGTAGAAACTAGAAGCTTTGTGAGTTCATATTCGTAAAATATTATTTATACATATAAGAACGGAAACAAAATTAATATCACAAAATCAGAAAATAACTTTCATAACGCTCAGTTGTTTTGTTGAACTTTTTCCAATGGCTACGATAACACAATTGCCCGACGATTTGGTTCTTATTATTCTGGAAAACGAAAACCTTAGCGTGGAGGATATCGTGAATTTCAAGTCCTCGTGTAAAAGATTCCAGCAGATGACCCTATCCAACAAGTTTTGGGAAAAGAGATATTATGAGAGGTATCTTTTTACTTATAAATTTTTTTACTTTAATTTATTTATACTTATTTTACACTCGGACAATTTTTGTTACTCAACAAAGCAGTTTTTTTTCCTAAAAAAAAAATAAAAAGTAAAGTTAAAATTATTACGTTGTCATCTTAATTCAAATCAGGGTATGTGTATGTGTGTGTACCACAAACACATGTAACCGTTTTTTTTTATAACTTTCAAGCTTTATAGTTTTTACAATTTTATATAACATTATACATGCAATCAGTTATATCTATTTAGAGATTGTAAAGATTGAACATATATTTTATTTTTAAATTTCCTTTTATTTTTTTTTATTTTGATAACATGTGCAGACTGAAAAACCTTTTTACACATTTTTACACATTTAGTCTTCATTAGATTTCTTTTATTTAAATATGATTTAAGATAACAAACTTAAATAATGTAAGATTATTTTAACAAATGTACTTAATAATACATTGTGCATATATATGGGTATCATAAAAATTGTAATGTAATATTATCCATTACTATAATAATAATTATAGTTTGTCTAAATAAGTATATCATATATCTTTTTTTCTAGAAGAATCTACATTGTTATTTATAAATTTTTTACTTTGTTCCAAATATTAAATAATATGTAATTATAAAATTTATATATTCTTTAAAAATATTTTTTTCTTAAAATTTATTGTGGCAATGTTTAATATAGTTTCTACGAATTCTTTTTTTTTTTTTGTTTTAGATGTTTTACTGCAGAAAAAAAAGAAAATTACAAAAGAAATTCTTCATCCTATCGATTTCAAACAAATATTATATTATGTCCAAAAGTTACAATATTATGCTATTATAATGTCGGAAAAGATGTTATATGATACTGATAGAGAACAATTAGAGAGTCTTCTGCGTTCAATTGCTGAAAATTCCATGATATATTATTTTGTGTTGGATGAAATAAATCGAATTTCTGCTCAAAAAGCATGGTAAAAATTTAATAAACTAAATTATTATTAAAAATTAATGTGACTATTGTATGTAAAATATATATAATTTTCTTTTCAGCAAACTATTTTCCAATTTAACATGTGAACATAACTTTCAATTAATTACTTACTATCTGAAACAGTATCGATTTGTACATAAGCAAATGAAGTTTATGAATTTGCCGGAGGCAAAACGGCTTTGGGAAAAGGAACTGACGATCATGGCGAAAAGTTTTCAGCCACGTGTGTCCTATGCGACCGTAAACACGCTGTTAAATAATATAACGCAGACAGTACTATCTCGTGTGAAAAATGAATATCCACGTTATTCAATTTGTTCTACGGATTTAGAGCAATTTTCTTTATGGAGAGACAACAACATTCATGAAAGTTTCTGGAATGAAACTGAATCAAAGCAAATTTTGCGTGTTCTCAAAAAATATATATATTCCGAATTAGGTATTCCTGAATTTGATGAAATATTAATGACGTTAGATTTCAAAGCCGAATATATAGACTGTGTAAGTTATTTTTAATTATTTTAAATTGTAATAATAATCCATAATGCACTGCGCAAATATAATTGTAATTTTTATATCTTATCATCGTTCAATATACAATTTTTCTAATGTAATTTAATATAGGTGGCAGAATATTTTGAAGAACTTCTATGCATTATCACGATTCACATCGTAGCTAGAAGACTCGGCATATACAGCTCTCTGAAAACAGAAGACGAATATTCGAGTTCAATGGGGACCAATATAGTAAATATGATTTCCGTCTATTATTAAAACTTTTTCAATATATATATATATATATATATATATATATATATATATATATATATATATAGTGTACAAATACATGTTTTTATATAATTTTCTATGATTTCTTAGATTAATTATTTGTAGCATAAAAATATTTCCTTCTCGAACACATTATGTGTCATGTTATATATATATTATATATATATATATATATATATATATATTATATATATATATATGTACACATACAAAGAGATAATACTAATCTTCCTTTTTCGGTAAAAATTAAAGTCATCATAAAATTTTTATATGAAAAATATAATTTCTTTTACAAAAATAATTCTTTTATTTATTTTAAACATAATATATTCATGTATTTAGGTTAAAAGAAAAATAACGTTTTATAAATTATATTTCACCGATAAAAGCTATGAAATAGCTTAATGCGTATGAAATGATAAAATGACTTTATGCAAAATAATCGATGGAATTTATTATTTAAAAAAAAAACTTGTATAATTTTTTAAAACATGCTAGATAATTATTTTATATTGAAAAAAATTTGGTGTTAAATCATTTCAATTATTTTTAAAATGTAGAATGTTTTAAAACAGCCTGTTGCGAGAATTAAAATTTCTGCACATTTATAATCAGTCTATTAGAAATGCTAGAAAAATTATAAATTTTAATTGCAATAAACATTCTTTCTATATGTTTAAACATGTAACATATATATGTGTATAAAAATGTTTCTTTATAATTTTAACAGTAATGCAGACACTGACAATGATGCAGCTCTCGTTAAAAGTGCGCAAATGTATAGATTACTACCATCACCGACACGACCATCGCACGCGTTTCGATTTCCGTAAAAATCCATTTGAACATCTTTTCGAGATAGGGTATCCACACTGTATTAAGGTTGACAATTTTTTATATTAATTTATTAAATTTTTATTATATCATTTAATTATTATTTATTATATCATTTAATTATATTATTTAATTTTTTATCATATCATCTAATTTTTTATATTAATTTTAAATTATTAATAAATATAATAGTCAATTATTTATAAGTCTTGTAAATAACATGTTAATTCAATAATTCTCTTTATTACTTTATCTTCTATCATAAATGTGTTATCAAAATTTTATTTGCATGTCTTTGTTTTAGCTCACAAGAAGGATAATAGAATATTTCAATAGAAACATTAAAACGGACCATAAAGTACTATACAATGAAAATAGAATGCAATACAATTGGAATTGGAAACACTTAACTTTTTATTCAAATATTTTATGATAAAATGATAAACACGTAAATATTGAAATTGAATACAAAAACATTACAAGTACAATAGAGGTAGGTTATAACACATTGTACAATTCTAATATATTCATATATATGAATATATCTATATATGAAAAGAATATATTAATTATAATTATTTATTCAGTTATTGCATTATTTAAAAAATTACTAGCATAACAAAATATTGATTGAATCTTTCATCTGTGCAATATGTAAAATATATATATATTTTTTTAATTTTAGTTCGATATGTTACCCAAAAGAAATTAATAACATAGAAATTGGGAAATACTTCTTCAGTTTCGAAGGTACTTACTACGTACCGAATGAAAACTTAAGACAATATTATCCAGAAGATATCGCTGCAATAGCCGAAATACTTGCCAAACAATAATTTTTATTACCTTAAAATATACAACAGTTCTTTCAACAACATATTTTTTCATTTAGCTTTTATTGTGTATATACATATGTATATTATATACACACACATATATATTTATATCCATATACATATTTATATATATATATATATATATATATATATATATATATATATATATGTATAAATATGAAATATCATTCTATAAATTTTTGTAATCTTACATTGTAAACAAATATTTTTTATTTAATTAAATATAAAAATAAAAGTATTATATTCCATAAAAATCTATATGACTTATTATTATGTACTTAAAAATTAAAAAATTATATTCAAAATTTTGAAGAAATTAAATTTTATAAATATTTTAAAAAATGCATTATTAAATTGATTGTTTAATATATTTCTTGAAAATTAAAATATTTTTTGTCTTAATTTTAGATATTCTAAAAGAGAAAAAAAATTAATAATACGAACAGAAAGAACAAATGATTTTATTATTAAAATTTTAAAAGCAAATAAAAGTAAATGCAAAATATACAAGAATTTATAATATTGAATAATATTTGCATAACTGATTAATTTTTGAAATTTTATACATCAAAAGACAAAAGAATAGTTTTCATTCGCAGAAAGTCACGGAATGCCTTCCTAACATATATATTACTTTATTAATAGATAAGCTCTCTAAAATTTGATATATAAATCTCATAATTTATATTTTATTTAATTTATTATATTATTTAGTTTGTCCTTTTCAAGTTTAAGTGTTTTTTTATTATATTTATATATTTCTAACAATTGTTGCGCTGTATATATAATTCTTAGCTATATATATTTATTGTTTTTATTACATTTGTTTTCTCTTACCTCATTTTGCTATTACAATCTATTTTATAGTTTATTAAAATCTTCTTAATTATCTTAGATAACGTAGGTCTTTGAAAAAGAGATCTTTGAATTTGTAATATCGGAAAAGACGTTCCTTCGATATCTATTATGACCTACGGAAAATTCAATATCTCCGATGTTAATGATATAAAGTTGAATATTGTTATCATCTTGAGCACATACGCGCAAGGATAATTTAAGAAAATAAATGCATATATTATTTTGAGACTACATATTCCTATCGAATTCTTTATCTTTTAATTTTTACAATAAGGGAATTATTTGCTTTCCGCTTGTCAATAGGTGGCTTTTAAAACGTGGAATACCAGCGGAATAATAAGAGAGGATGGTAATTGTATTATCTTTATTAATTGTTTTTTGGACTGCATATTATTTTTAAAAAAACATTAATCTTGTTAAAAAAAAAATATATTTTTCGCAAATGTTTCTCTTGATTTATTATTCCCAAAAATTAATCTCTTAAAACTGATCTCATTCTTGAATTATTAAAACTCGCCTTTAAGATTACGCTTAATTCCTTTCTAATATTTTATAATTTTTAAAATTTTAAAAATAATTTTTGGCAAAGAAAAGATTTCTGTCGTTAACTGCATATTTTTGAAAAACTGTTGATCAATTAAAATCCTCAAACAAATTTTCATATTTTTTATTGTATAACAATGGACAATTGAAAATATCAAAAGGCCGAAAAATCCTTTTAAATAATTTTTACAACATTAAAGCAAAATTCAAAACGCCAAAAATTTCTAGAACAGTGAAAAGAGATTGTCTCGAATTTTTCTTCAAAAAATTAGTCATTCCTGCCTAGCTTTTTTAGTTTGACCAATGAAAATCAATAAATCTACGTTTCCTTTATCCTGATTGGTGAGTCAAGCGTTTCGAAGCATTTCTAATACCGAACAAAGTGCATCTGAGTTTGCAGCAAACGAAGTGCATGTTACAGACACATGGCGACAGCTTTAGAAGCTACAATAAACTTTGTGCGTCTACACATTTGTGATTTATTTTATATATACATATAAGTATATAAAAAAATTATAGTGCAAAACCAATAAATAACGTTCATTGCCAGTTGTTTTGTATATTTCTAATGGCTAAAATAACAGATTTGCCCGACGATGTGATTATTATCATTCTGGGAAGGACGAGCATTAGCTTCGAGGACATCGCGAATTTTCAGTCCACGTGCAAAAGATTTCAGCAGATAACGCTGCTCAACAGCTTTTGAAAAGAAAATATTATCAAAGGTATGTTTTTATTTATGAATTCTTTATTTTAATTTTATTTATATATATTTTACACTCGGACAATTTTCATTAATTAACAAAATATTTTCACAAAAAATAATATAAAGGAAAGTTAAAATAATCACGCTGTTATCTTATTAATTCAAGTTGTATGTGTGCCACAGGCATATATAGATAATACACACACACACACACACGCATGCACACGCACACGCACGCAACATGTTGTTTTTTAAATTATTTAAAATTATTAAAAATATAAATTGCAAAATTTTTTGCTCTTACATTTAGTGAGTCTTTCATTTTTGTGTTATTTTGATTTTGTAATAAAAATAAGTTTAATTTGTAGTGTAAAAGAAAAAACACTAAATTAAAATAATCTTCTAATCATTTTCAAATTTAAATTTAAAAATTTACAATAATATGATTATGTATAAATGTTTACTTATATAATAATATTCAAATACTTTTATTACATTATTCGTTTCAAAATTGCCTTATAAAATATTCATTATATCTTTATTGAATAATTATATTCCTTCAAAGTTATGATGTAACGTATTTTTTTTTTATTATCAAACTTCTGCTCCTTTTTACAAATTTATATATTATATAACATTATATGCAATCAGTTTTATCTTTAGAAATTGTAAAGATAGAACATATATTTTATTTTAAAATTTTTCTATTCCTTATTAAATTTATTCCTTATTAAAAGTTTTTTTATTTTGATAACATGTGCATAATGAAAAACATTTTTACACAATTAGTTTTCACTCAATTTTTTATACTTAAATATAATTTGATTAAATAAGTAAATTATATATATATATATATTTTTTAAATGAAAAAATTTATATTGATATTTATAAATTTTTATTTTATTCTAAATATTAAATTATATGTAATTATTTTATATTTATATATTCTTTCAAAAATATATTTATTAAAATTTATTGCTCATATTATGGAGATATTAAATATAATTTTTGAAAATCTTTTTTTAGTTTTGGCTGCTGTACTGCGGAGAAAAAGTATAGCAGAAAAAAACAAAAGAAAGACTTTCATCATATCAATTTCAAACAAATGTTATATTATATCGAAAAGCTACAAAATTATGCGCTTATAATGTCGGAAAATATGTTACGTGATATTGACAAGGAACAATTGGAGCGTCTTCTGCGTTCAATTGCCGAAAATTCCATGACATATTATTTTCTGTGGGATGAGATAAATGGAATTTCTGAATCTCAGAAATCATGGTAAAAAAAATTAATAAACTAAATTGTTATTAATATTAAAAATTAATGTGACTATCGTATAGTTAATGTTTAATTTTTCTTTCAGCGAACTGTTTTCTAATTTGACACGTGAATATTACTTTAAGCTGATTTTTTACTATCTGAAACAGTATAGATTTATACATGAGCAAATGAAATTTGTGAAAATGCCGAAGACAGAACTAATTTTGGAAAAACAACTTTTGATCATGGCGCAATATGTTCAGCCACATGTCTCTTATTCGGCCATAAACACGTGGTTAGATAGCATAACCCGGACAGTACTATCTCGCCTGAAAAATGAATATCCACGTCATTCTATTTGCTTTACAACTTCAGAGAAATTTTCTTTTTGGAGAGATAAAAATATTGAGGATAATTTCTGGAATGAAATAGAATCAAGACAAATTATGCGCGTGCTTGAAAGATATATATTTTCCGAATTAGAGATTCCTGAATTGCATGAAATATTAATGACGTTAGATTTCGAAGCCGAATATATAGAACAAGTAAGTTATTTTTAATTATTTCAAATTGTAATAATAATCCATAATGCACTGCAGAAATGTAATAATTATAATTTTTATATCTTATCAATGTTTAATATACAATTCTTTTTTTAATATAATTTAATATAGGTGGCAGAATATTTTCGAAAACTTCTATCGACTGTCACGTATCACATTGTAGCTAGAAGACTCGGCATACATACACTTCTGAGAGCTTTCTATGAAGAGAATATTGCAGTTATATGGAAACCAAAATAGTAACTATATCTTTAGTGTACTAAAACTTTTTCAATACATATATAGTGTATATATACGAGTTGTTATATAGATTTCTATGATTTCTTACGTTATTTACATAGACATTGTATATACTATGTTTATGGTTATTTATTTGTTTTAAATTAATGAAACAAAAGATCGTAGCATAAAAATATACACACATACAAAAAGATAACAATAATCTCCTTTTCTCGATAAGAGATTACGATCGTCTTAAAGTTTTTATATAAAACATAATTTTTTTACAAAAATGTTTCTTTTATTTATTTCACACGTAATATGTTCACATATCTAGATTTAAAAAAATAATATTTATAAATTATATTTTACCACAAAAAAAAAACAATTAATTCTTTATAAATAATTCTTTATGAAAAAAAACTTTTTGTCAACATGTCTGAAACGATAAAATAACTTTATGAAAATAACCGATGGAATTTATTTAAAAAAAAGAACTTGTATAATTTTTTGAAATATGTTAGACAATTATTTTTTATTTGATATTGAAAGAAATATGACGAAACACTTCGATTATTTTAAAAATGTAGTTTCAATAATAGCTCGTTGCGACAACTGGAATTTCTGCACATTTACAATCAATCCATTGCAAATGTTAGAAAAATTATGAATTTTAAAATACAATGAATATTCTTTCTACAAGTTTAAACGCATCTATATGTACATAATTTTTTTTTATTTTTAGTAAAACAAACAATTGGAGTGATGCAGAGCTCTTTTATATAAATCTGAATTCCATTCTACTTTATCCATCAAACGTTATCAGAAGACATTCAATTAATAAAAATTTATACATAAATCATTCACAATTTATTCAGGTTGATAACTTTTTACATTTAATTTTTTATATTGATTTTAAATTATTCTAAACATAACAATAAATAACATGTTATTGCACTGAAACTCAATACATCTTATACCAATGAGTGAAAATATAAAAATTCTCTATTATTTTATGCATTCTATTGCAATCAAAAATGTGTTATCAAAATTTTATTTACATGTTTTTTTTTAGGAAATAAAAAACATAATATTACATTTCTATAATAAACTAATAGATGATTATCGATTAAATTTCATTTTCATTCAAGAAGTGGAATTCAAATGGAATTTTAAGTGGACATTAATCTTCAATTTTCTACGACAACATTTAATGACCGATGTCGAAGACGTAAATATTGAGGTTATATATAAAAATATTACTAGTGCAATAGAGGTAAGTTATAACACATTGTATAATGTAATTTAATATATTTAGTAGTTAATATAGTAGTACTTAGCATATTTTTTTATATAACAATGTATAAAAAAATTATATTAATTATAATTATTTATAATTTGAACTATTATATTATTTTGAAAATTGCTTACGTAACAGAATAACAATTAAATTTTGCTATTATGTTTCTAGGTTAGATCTAACAGAGTAAAAAAATTATTAAATAAGAGGACGAGAAATGTTAAATTTGCCATCGGAATGATTGTAACGCATTTGCACGATAACCCTGTAAACTTTAATGATCATGATGGCGTAATAATTGGATGGCATCGTAAATGTGATGTGAAAAATAAATTCAAAAATAAATTAAGCAAAACTAATACTTTCCCATATCTATATCAATGCCCTGAAATTTATTACGTCTGCGGAAATTCACGATTTAACTGTGATACTCCTGAACAGCTGCACTACATTATTCTCACCGAGAATAATCAAATTTGTTATGTGCGACAAAGTATGATTATTAATAGCGTTCTTATAAAGGACATATGTGTTTTACAATCTTTTATCTTATATCTTTTATCTGTGCAATTATATCTTTTTTTTTATTTTAGGTCTACTATGCATATGTCATCCAAAACAAATCAATAACGTAGAAATTGGAAAATACTTCTCCAGATTTGAAGGTACGCATTACGTACCGAATGAAAACTTAAGACAATGCTATCCAGAAGATACCGCTGCAATTCCAAATATACTTGCTGAAAAAGCTAGTTATAACTTAATACTACCTTGGCCTTAGTATTTAAAGCATCTGCAAAAGCCATTTCTAACACTCGTCTATTAATAATGACACGCATTATGAAAGTTTTTTTAGACTACGTATCGCTCCCTCAAATTCTTCATTACAACTGTCTAAAAATTTTGTTGAGATTGCATCATCCAGTCCGCGACGTTGTGCATTACTTATAAAATGGCGACAAAAAAATTTTTGAAACGTATTTTTAATTCTATTATTTCAAATATAATTTAATATAATTTTTGAAAATACAAGTATTTTTTTTCTTAATTTTAGATATTCTAAAGCGAAAGAAACTATAATACAAAAAGAAAAAATGAATAATTTTACTATTTTAATTTTAAAAAACAAATATAGAAGCAAGCGCAAAATATATAAAAATTTAAAATATTGAATAATATTTGCAGAAGCAATTCATTTTTGAAATTTTTAGAAGATTTTATTATCAGAAAGTCACCGAATGTCTTCCCTAACATGTATATATATTATTGTATTAATAGATAAGCTCTCTAAATTTTGATATATATATTCATCATATAATTTATATTTTCTTTAATTGATTATAGTTTTTAGTTTGTTCTTTTCAAGTTTAAATGTTTTTTTATATTTAAAATTTTTCTAGCAATTGTTACGCTGATTGTATTTATTCTTATTGATTACATGATTATTTGTTTTCTTACCTCATCTTGCTTTGCTCACAATCTGTGCCATTATCTCATGGGAAGCCAGTGAGTCTAGTAATGTTTTCTCAAATTTTATACATGTTTGTCTTACATTTGGTATTATCTTTGTTTGGAATGATTGATTCATTTCGAACTTATGTCAATTTAAGATTATATTGCTATTCCCTCACATCAATCTTTTATATAATCCATCTGACTTAATTTACAGTTACATTCAAAAAAATTTTTAATTATGGACATGATTATTTAGATTGACAGATAATTTATATTTTCTAATTTTTAATCTAACAACCGAGAAGTTAATTAATGATCCTCATAATGATATCAATAGATAACGTACATTTTTATGATAAAAGACATTATGCTGATATGAGAAATCTGTACTTTTATATTTACGATTATGTTTTTTATTAACCGACTAAAACCATGACTAAAATTGTTAACCTATAATAATAACTTATAAACTAATTTTATTAATTATTATTTTGCTGAAAATGGCCAAAAAATATATTCTATATCTCTTTTTAAATGTTTTATGTACAATAAAACATGTTGCGCTTCACATAGAGCGCTTGGCTCTAATTGCCTTCTTTCTGAATTTAAATTTAATTATAATATTGTGTAATATTTCTAATGTCGGACAATAAATTTTTGTATTTTAATAAAAAAAGACAATAATTATTTTTGCATTTCACAATCATGGATTCTATTATCTGGATTTAATATTTGGTTACAAATATAACTTGAATATAAACATTTTTACGTAAAATTTAAGAAACTAATTTGTTACTAACATTATTAATTTATTATTAATATAAATATTAATAATTTAATAACATTATTAAATTATCAAATTAAAATTAAAAATTTGAATTCTAGATTTTAGTAGTGCAAATATTGACATTCATATATTCTTAATTTCGTGTATTTCACAATGAATACATGACTTATTTGTTAGACTTTTGCCATTTTTCGCAAATAAATAGTTATAATTGAATATAAATATAAATTTAATTAAATATAAATTAAATATAAAAATTATAAAAAAGAAACGAAAAGAATTTTGATAAAAGCATAATGGCAAAAAAAATGAGTTAAAACTTTACAGAAAATTTAATATTTGTTTACATTATCAAAAAAAGAAAGAAAAAAAAGAAAAATTATTGTATTAAAACTCAACATTTATTGATAAGACAAATACAAATACGAGATAAAACGGCAATGGTTTACAGCAGCAAATGCTAATTTTAATGCAATTATTTTGTGAGATATTTTTACATAATATATGCCAAAATTTAATTAAATGCCTATTTGCAATAAACAATTAAGTATCTGAAACATTTTCACTGATTGCGACATAAATTTTAGATCAATAATGCAACCAGTATATATGTGTATTAAATTAAATCATAACAGATTTATCTCAACGTGCAAAAGAGATGAATATACTGATTGCTTCTCTCTTTTTTGGATATATGCTTTTTTATGTTTCTGATTTTAATTTGCATTCTCTCCGTTGATTAAATAAAAAAGTGTAACAAATTGAAAGTTTACTAAAGTCTTTATATTAATCAAAATGTTGTATAAAAATGAAAAATATTGGAATTTATGATATCGAAGAAGATATTCCTTTCATATCGATTATGACCTATGGAGAGAATTTGATGCGTCCATTGATGTTATGTTGATTATTATTATCAGCGCTTATCAATAGATTTAAAACGTCTTTAAATCGTGGAATATGAGCGAAATAATAAAAGAAGATAATAATAGTATTATTTTATTAGTTGTTTTTGGACTGTGCATTAAATATTATTTTTTTAAAAACTGTACATTGATATTGTTATAAAAAAAAATATTTTCTGTATGTGTTTTCCTTGATTTATTATTCCCGAAAATTAATTTCTTAAAATTGATCTCATTCTTGAATTATTAAAATTCGCCTTCAAGATTACGCGTAATTTCTTTCTAACATTTTATAATTTTTGAAATTTTTCTAAATAATTTTTGGCAAAGTAAAATATCTCTCTCGTTAACTACATAATTTTTCAAAATTCAAGCTGTTGATCAATTAAAATCCTCAAATATTACCTCAAAAGAATTTGTCCTTTCATTGTATAACAATATGCAGCTAAAAATTTATAAAAATTTTCTTGAATTACATTAGAGTAAAATCTTAAACGTCATAAATCTTTAAAAAAAAATGAAAAAAGACCATCTGGAATCTTTTTCAAAGAATTATTCATGCTTGCCTTGCCCTTTTACTTCCATGTTTTAGGTTCAGTTTTTAACCAATCAAATCCAAGAAATTTAGTTCTCTTTATCCTGATTGGTAGGTCAAAGCTTCAAAACATTCCTAGCATTAAGTACATCTGAGAGCACCCCAAACGAAGTGGATGTTACAGACGCCTGGTGACGATAGAAAGTAGAAGCTTTGTGAGTTCACATTCGTGGTATATTATTTATACGTATAAGAATAAAAATAAAATTGTTATTACGAAACCAGAAAATAACTTTCATAAAGCTCAGTTGTTTTGTGTATTGTTGAACTTTTTCCAATGGCTACGATAACACAATTGCCCGACGATTTGATTCTTATTATTCTGGAAAACGAAATCCTCAACATGGAGGATATCGTGAATTTTATGTCTACGTGTAAAAGATTCCAACAAATAACACTATCCTACAAATTTTGGGAAAAGAGATATTATCAAAGGTATTTTTTTTACTTATAAATTTTTTATTTTAATTTATTTATACTTAATTTAAGCTTGGATAATTTTTGTTATTCAATAAAGCATTTCCGCGAAGAAAATAGTAAAAATGTAATGTTAAAATTATTACGTTGTCATCTTATTAATTCAAGTCATGTGTACGTGTATGTGTGTATACCAGAAACACATGTAATCATCTTTTTTATAATTTTCAAAATTTATAGTTTTAACAATTTTTTATATTATTATACATGCAATCACAGTTATATCTACTTAGAGATTGTAAAGATTGAACACATATTTTATTTTTAAATTCCCTTTCATTTTTTTTTTATTTTGATAACATGTGCAGAATGAAAAACATTTTTACACATTTTTACACATTTAATCTTTACTAGATTTTTCTTATTTAAATATGATTTAAGATGACAAACTTAAATAATGTGAGATTATTTTAACCGATGTACTTAATAATAAATTGTGTATGTAGATGGGTATCGCAAAAATTGTTATCCATTACTATAATAATAATCATAATTTGTCAAAATAGATAAATCATATATCTTTCTTTCTAAAAAAATCTATATGTTATGTATAAATATAATAATTTTTGCTTTGTTCTAAATATTAAATAATATGTAATTATGAAATTTATATATTCTTCAAAAAATATTTATTTTTAAAATTTATTGTGGCAATGTATAATATAATTTCTGAAAAAAAATTTTTTTCTTTTTGTTTTAGATGTTATATTGCACAAAAAAATAATGGAATAAAACCAAAAAAATTTTTTCATGATATTAATTTCAAACAAATATTACATTATATCCAAGAGATACAAGATTATACTATTAAAATGTCGGAACATATGTTAAATAAGACTGACATAAAACAATTGGAGAGTTCTCTGCGTTCAATTGCCGAAAATTCCATGATATATTATATTGTGTTGGATGAAATGAATAGATTTTCTGTTCAAAAACCATGGTAAAAAATTGAATAAACTAAATTGTTATTGATATTAAAAATTAATGTGACTATTGTATGTAAAATATATAATTTTCTTTTCAGCAAACTATTTTCCAATTTAACATATGAATATAACTTTAAATTAATTTTTTCCTGTCTAAAACAGTATCGATTTGTACATAAGCAAATGAAGTTTATGAATTTGCCGGAGGCAAAACTGCTTTTGGAAAAACAACTTACGATCCTGGCGAAATGTTTTCAGCCACGTGTATCTTATTCGGTCATAGATACGTGGTTAAATAACGTAACGCAGACAGTACTATCTTGTCTGAAAAATAAACATCCAAGTCATTTAATTTGTTCTACAGCTTTAGAGCAATTTTCTTTTTGGAGAGATAACAATATTGATAAAAGTTTCTGGAATGAAACAGAATCAACGCAAATTATGTGTGTTCTCAGAGAATATATATATTCCGAGTTAAAGTTTCATGAATTGCATGAATTATTAATGACATTTGATTTTGAAGCCGAATATATAAGAAGTGTAAGTTATTTTTAATTTTTTTAAATTGTATTAATAATACTCCATAACGCACTGTAAATGTAATTATAATTTTTATAACTTATCATTGTTCAATATGCAATTTTTCTAATTTAATTTAATATAGATTACAGAATATTTTCGAGCATCTCTATTGACTATCACGTATCACATCGTAGCTAGAAGACTCGGCATATGCAGCTTGCTAGAAACAAATAAAATTGATATTGAAGTTAAATGGAGTCCAAGGTAATAAAGACGATTTTCGTCTATTGCTAAAACTCTGTATATCCTACATATACACGTTTTTATATAGATTTCTATAATTTCTTAGATAATTAATTATTTGTGGCATAAAAATATTTTCTTCTCGAACACAACATTACGTGTCGTGTTATATATATATACATACAAAGAGATAATAATAATCATTTTTTTCTCGGTAAGAGATTAAACTCATCATTTTTATACGAAACAATATAATTACTTTTACAAAAGTCTTCTTTTATTTATTTTGAACATAATATATTCATATGTTTAAGTTAATAATATAATGTTTTATAAATTATATTTCACCTATAGAAGCTATTAATTTTTTATAACTTTGTGTTAACATGTATGAAATGATAAAATGACTTTATAACCAAAATAACCGATAAAATTTATTTTAAAAAAACTTGTATAATTTTTAAAATATGTTAGACAGTTATTTTTTATTTTATACTGAAAAAAATTTGGTGTCAAATTACTTTGATTATTTTTTTAAAACGTTTTAAAACAGCTTTTATAACAGCTTTTAACAATCTTTTAAAACAGCTTATTGCGACAATTGAAATTTTTGCACATTTATAATTAATCCATTGCAAATGCTAGAAAAATTATAAATTTTAATTAGGTATAGAACATTCTTTCTATATGTTTAAACGCATATATATGTATATAGAAAAGTTTCTTTATAGTTTCAGGAATAGAAAAAATAAGTATAGTTGCAGCCGCACTTATGTAAATCCATATCCCTCGCAACTTTTACCAGTGAAATCAAACAATTACAATTGGAGGTTTTCAAAAGATAGATGTATCATACATTTAAATTATTTATTGGTATCAGATCTTCCATGTATTGAGGTTAATAATTTTTTATGTTTAATTTTTTTATATTAATTTTAAATTATTAATAAGTATAACAGTCAATTATAAGTCATTTAAATAACATGTTAATTTAACGAATCTTAATACATTTTATATCAATGAGTGAAGATTTCTTTATCCTAAATGCAATGATCAAAAATGTGTTATCAAAATTTTATTTGCATATCTTTTTTTTAGCTAACAAGAGAGATATTGATGTATTTCTTTAATAAATTTAGATATGATCATAAAATGCATATCAAATGGAATTTCAAACTCTTCAACTTTTTATGGCAACATTTTCTAAGAACAGATTTTATCACAAAAAAAATAAATATTGAAATTGAATATAAAAAGATTACAAAAAGTACAATAGAGGTAAGTTATAACACATTGTATAATGTAATTTAATATATTCATATATATGAATATAACAATATATGAAAAGAATATATTAATTATAATTATTTATTCAGTTATTACATTATTTTAAAAATTACTAGCATAACAAAATATTGATTAAATTTTACTATTATGTTTCTACAGGTTAAATCTAAAGACGTGAATAAATCAGTCAATAGGAGGACAGAAGATGTTAAGTTTGCCGTTGGAATGATAGTAACGCATTCGCACGACCCCAACTCTGATGATCGTGATGGTGTAATAATAGGATGGCATCATAATTATGACAAATGGTTCCTAGTGGAATTCCTAGAGGAATTATACAAGACTAATATTTTCACATGTGTATGCTCTGAAACTAATGACCTCTACAGAACTGCCCTCTTGAAATATTATACTGATAAAAAGCTGTACTACATTATTCTCACCGAGAATAATAATATTTGTTATGTACACCAAAGTATGATTCTTACTAGCGTTCTTATAAAGGGACATATGTGTTTTACAATCTCTCATCTCATATCTTTTATCTGTGCAATTATATTTCTTTTATTTTAGGTCAACTACACATATGTCATCCAAAACAAATCAATAACGTAGAAATTGGAAAATACTTCTCCAGTTTTGAAGGCACTTATTACGTACCGAATGAAAACTTAAGAAAGTACTATCCAGAAGATACCGCTGCAATACCCAGT